>NC_039358.1:107269087-107414087 GCF_003573695.1 Papaver somniferum
GATGTGAGCTTTCACAATATTTTTGAAATAAACCTTCGTTTTAAAGACAAATAACGACGATACGAAGGAATTTATATATATATATATATATATATATATATATATATATATATATATATATATATGTAACCGTGACATATATTGTGTAAAATATGATGGTATATTTTATTTACATGAGTTTGCTTTCATTAAATAAAATCCTTGAGAGTTTATGTATGCAAGTTGCATTAATTGCTGTTTTTTTGAAAAATCAAAACGTGGGTTTTGAGGAACCTTCGAAGATAGACAATATATTTATGATGAAATATTTTATTGTTGTAAACTTCATAGGTCAGTTGTGTGAATGTTCACATTATGAAAATTGTGTTCGTGATTTTATGAAAAATCAGTTTTGAAATTAATAAAGTTTCGTTCGTTTTTTGCAGTTTTCGAAGAGACGAACGATTTTGAGGTGTTAACTCTAGTATTACTATCACTATTGTTAGTGGAAATATAAAAGGTAAGAGTTAAGAGTTACCATTTTGCTGATGTTGGTTTGTTTACATAGTAGTAATCTTTGATCTTCCGGTTCCATAAAATGTCGACCAACAGTAACATCAATTATGATTACTGGTATTCCTCTTCTTCCTCTGGATCTTCTGATGAGGATTCCGACGCTCTTTTTAGCGAAATTGAAGGCTAGGGTTACCCAGGAAGGCGCGAAGCCTAATGTTCCTTTGGGTAAGCGAAGAGTCTCTTTTGCTGAACTCGAAAAGAAAAGAGTTGAAGACAAAAAGGAGGATGCCCGTCAACGTGAATAAGATCGCATCCGGCGTAAGAGACAGAGGGTTGAGGAGAAGCGTCAATTCTTTGATGGGGTGCCTTCTGATTCTGATGCTGATGCTTACGAAGGAAAGATCACATGGGAACCATCCGAGCGTTACATTAAGCCTGACCGATATGAAAGAGAGCATCGGAGGACGATGAAGAAAATTGAAGCTGAAGCTGCAGCAGAAGATAATTCAGATTCAGATGATGATGTTATCTTCCGTCCACCGGACTTCACCAATGATCCTGACAGTGACTCTGAAGAAGATGATTCCGAGAAGGGCAATGACGATGAAGCTGACAATTCGGATGAGTCCGACGAGTAGTTTTACTTCCATCTTCTTGTAGATGGTAGAGCGTCCCCTTTTTAGTCTTCATAGTGGATATATTTCTTTTGACTGTTTAAAGACTTTACTTCAATTAGACTTTTCTTCTGAATGATGAACATTTTTTTAACGTTGATTTCTTCTAATCCATGACATGGACCAATGTACATATATCCAAATTCATTATGACTTGTCGATTTTCATGAAAAGTAACATAACACGGCTGAGAATTCATGACGTGTACAAGGCCGCGTGGCCTATCCTTTGACCCGTGATGTTCAGTCCCCGGTGTGTTATTTTACTCCACGTCTTTGGTATCGATCCTTTAAGCCTAGGGTTTCATTGAAACTCGTAATTGAGTTGAATGTATGACTATCGCCTCATATATATATATCTTCAAGACTCCAAATCTATGATCTACGCAAATATTTCTTCCATTCCCGAGTTAGCTTCATCGTGCAGAGAAGTTTTGATCCTACCCTCTTGCCTCCATGTCGAGCAATAGCATTTCTTCTCAAGATGATCTTCATTCGAAGCGTGAAATAACATCGTCTATCTCAGTAAGTTGTGCACTTCTTCTTCTTCTCCTTTCTTGTCTCTGTTCAATCGAGATTGTTGATCACAAGAGAATGATTTGTCGTAGGACTGTAAGAAGAATGCTACTCCTCATAATGCAAGGCCTAAGCGGACTGTTAGAGCTCCTTCCCGGTATGGATTGGATCGTGCTGAAGATGGATCGTCTGTAAGTAAACCTATGACTCTTGAGATTATACTGAGTCCCGGGATTAACACTCTTTCGTTTCATCGTAGGCGGATGTCTGTGTCGTCGTCGATGCTAGACGAAGAAAGAGTGGAAAGTCTGTGACCGTGGTTGAGGTTGAGGAAAGCAATAACCATGCATGTGAAGATTTTGTAGGATCCGTGGAGACCGGAAACGGTGTCCATGCTCGTGAATACCCAACCGCTGGACTTTTATTCGAAGCCCCATTGATTAATACCTTCCCAGACAATGAAATGGTCGGCATATTCGTGGTTCCCAAATGTCATGTATCTCTGTACATCAAGATCTGGAAGAAGTATGGTCACATTGCCACCACAGTAGTGTGGAAAGGTTTTCTTCCAACCCTTTTAACCACGGTAGCGGGGTTATTGCCGATCATCGAGGAAATGAATCAGATGCACTTGCGAGACGTCAATAACCATGAGCTGCACCAATGGGATGAAATGATCTCGAATTGTGAGATCTTGCGATTCAATGTAAGCTGGCTCCGTCGTCGTCTTGAGATAATCAAGGTTCATAAGGCAGCAGAGGCCGCTGATGCAATTTCCATGAATGCAGCTTTACTGGATGAGGAGAGGATACTGGCTCTGGAGTCAGCAAGGGTTGAGAAAGCAGTCGAAGACTTGAAGGCAAAGACCAAGATTTTTCAGAAGAAGCTTGACGAGGCTTCTTACAGGGATTATCCGTTGCTAGATGGTTTGATCTGAGTGAGCATTTGTGGTTGTTGTTTTTTGAGTAAATCTGAGTTTCTAGTTAGGTGAAACAGTTGATCATGGTATGAACGAATTTTGCTCATTTATGAATTGTTTAATGAACAAAGGAGCATTCCTATGCTCTTTGGAGGAATGAAATTATATTTTTGAAAATGCTTGAAATGATGAAGAGGTAGTTTGTTTCATGGATCAGGCATAATAAGCTTTGAGCCATTTGCCATTGATGATGTTTCCTTCCTTTCCTCCATTGATTGCTATAATTTTGTAGTATCCGCTAGACACTGCTTTGATAACAACATATGGCCCTTCCCATTTAGGAGAGAACTTAGGAGCGGACATGTCTTGTTGAATGTGCTTTGCCGTCTTTAATACCAAATCTCCTACTTGAAATGTTTGAGGTCTTACCATTTTGTTGTAGGCTCTAGAGATCCTCTGTTTGTAAGCTTCCACATGTTTTTCCACCTTGGTCCTCCTTGATTCGAGCATATCTAGCTCAGCGATTCTTGATATGGAGATTTCGACCTCATCCCATTGTACACCACTGGATGCTGCAATCCCGGCTGAGAGAACTTTGATTTCTGCTAGAAGTATGGCATCAGCTCCATAGACAAGGGAATATGGCGAAGTACCGATCGATCTCCTTGGTGCAGTTATGTAAGCCCATAGATCCATGGGTAATTGCTCATGCCATGATCGAGGATTGTCATGAATCGTCCGACTGATAATCCTGATTAAAGTCTTGTTGGTACTTTCTGGTTGACCATTTCCTTGTGGATAGTAAGGCGTGGAGAAGATTTGTTTGATCCCATATTTATTGAGCAGCTTCTCAACATCTTGATTGGCAAAAGGAGTTTCGTTATCTGTGATGATATGCTTAGGAACTCCGAATCTGCATATTATGTGCTCTTTGATGAAGGCGGCAATCGTAACTCCAGTGGTGCTTCGAAGAGGAATAGCTTCGACCCACTTGGTGAAGTACTCTGTTGCAGTGATGATGTATTCATGTTGTTTTGAAGATGCTGGATTGATCTTCCCAATGATATCTAGTCCCCAGCTGTAGAAAGGCCACGGACTATTCACAGAATTCAATGGGAGACAAGGAGTGTGGATGAGATTACCATGAGTTTGGCATTGGTGACACCTCTGAACGTGTGCGGCTGCATCATCTTCCATGGTTGGCCAATAATATTTCTCATGAATTTGAAGAAATAGTTTCCTCTTTCCTTGATGTTCTCCATCATGTACTTCCTTCAGGATTTTAGGGATTTCATGTTCGGCTAAGCACCTCAGTAAATTTCCACCAAAGCTTTTGCGGTATAAGATCCCATCGAGATAGACAAATCTCTTAGCTTTCTGAATGAGTTTGACTGCTTGCTTCTTTTCCAGTGGTAGTTCGTTGTCCTGGAGGTATTTGATGTAAGGCTCCCTCCAGTCCCCAGTGTGGTGGATCGTCAATACCTCTAAGTGATGAGGAGGTGTTTGGAAATCAGGACAAGATCCTTATAAAGCTCTTGACTGAGTCTCCATGGATGGCCAGTAGTACCCCATTCTTTGAAGCTTTCTGTAAAGTGTTACCATTAACGTTTGCCCACGGACTTCCTCATGTATGCGCTTGAGATGTTCTTCCGCTTCGTCGCTCCCAAGACATCGTGATAGAGATCATCAGGGTTTCGATAGTATAGCCCTCCATGAAGCAAGAAGTAGTTCTTCAATTCCTTGAGGCTGACTTGGCCTTCTGAAATAGAGCTGCTCAATTCATGAATGATGGGTGCTCGCCAATCGTTCGCTGGAATGTCTTCGATCTGAGTGAGCCAAGTTGATGATACCATACGTCTCTGTACAATGATCGTTTTCTGTGCTCCTTCGAATTGCAGCTTGGAGGCGAGAGTTGCTAGGAAATCAGCATGCCTATTGTTAGTCCGTCCAGTATGGACGATCGTTGCGTCAGCAAAATAGGTCAACAGTAGCTGAGCTTCGGTTCTGAATGGAGCAAGTGTGATTTCTTTGAGAGAATACGTTCTATTCATCTGGTTGACCAATAGTTTTGAATCTCCCATTATCTCGAGGTGTGTTGCTCCTGCTTGCTTGGCCAAGGATAATCCTAATAGGAAGGCTTCATATTCCGCTGAGTTGTTGGTGCAGTGGAAATCCAACTTGAACGAATGTGAGAAAACTTCACCAGATGGAGACACCAGCACTATGCCCGCTCCTCCGGTGTCACTACTAGGGGTGGCAGATCCATCAAAGTATAGAAGCCATGTTTCTTCCTTGATGACCAAGATATCTGGGAATTCGCCGGTCACTTCTTCATGTAGTGTTGTTGTGTCTTCCCATGGAAAAGCGGCGAGCAAGTCTGCGACCGCTTGACCTTTGATGGCTTTAGGTGGCGTGCAAGCTATGTCAAATTCTGATATCTGGAGTAGCCACTTCGCTAGTCTTCCTATCAAGGCTGGTTTTGATAGCAAGAACTTTATGGGATCAGCTTTGGAGATGAGTACGACCCTGTTAGATAGTAAGTAATGTCTGAACTTCTGGATTGCATGTACCCATGCCAGGCATGCCCTTTCGGCCTTTGGATATCGGAGTTGAGCATCTCTCATTGTGCGGCTGAAGTAGTAAATCGGTCGTTCGACGCCTTCGTCGTCTTCCTGAGCGAGGAGTGCGCCGATGGCGACGTCACTGGAGGATGTGTAAAGAATCAGAGCTCGTCCCTGCACTGGAGACCTCATGAAGGCCGGTGACAATAATATCTGTTGTATTTTATGGAAAGCTTCTTGTTGAACAGCTGTCCAGGTGAAGCTTGCTCCTTTCTTCAGCAGAGGTGTGAACGAAGCAATGAGTTGAGCTAATCCAGGAATGAAGCGTCGAATATAATTTACCTTGCCCATAAAGTTCCGTAGTTCCTTCACGGTACGTGGAGGAGGCATGGTGGTAATAGCTTTTGCCTTGTCGGGTCGACTTTGATCCCTTCAGCTGTGACCAGGAATCCTAAGAATTTTCCGGAAGAAACTCCGAATGCGCACTTTAAAGGATTCATTTTTAATTTGTATTCTCTGCACCTTTCAAACACATGCCTTAGAACTTCGAGATGAGATGCTCGAGTCTTTGATTTTACCACCACATCATCAACATAGTCTTCTATTTGCTTGTGCATCATGTCGTGGAATATGGCAGTCATGGCTCGTTGATATGTGTCACCAACATTCTTTAATCCAAAGGGCATCACAGTGTAGTGAAAATTCCCAATGGGAGTACGGAACGCAGTCTTGTTGGCGTCATGTTCATACATCTTGATCTGGTTGTACCCACTATAGCCGTCCATGAATGGGAACATACCGTGACCACTGGTTGCATCGACAAGCATGTCAATGTTGGGTAGAGGAAAATCATCCTTTGGACAACATTTATTCAAGTTCCTGAAGTCGACACAACATCTGATTTGACCATTTTTCTTCTTAACAGGTACCACATTTGCTAGCCACGTTGGATGAAGAATAGGTTTGATGAACTCTGCTGCCAACAGTTTCTGGATTTCGACCTTGATTTGCTCATCGACTTCGTGTCTAAATTGTCTGGGTGGTTGTTTGACAGCTTTGGAACCAGGGACGATGTGCAGGTGATGGGTGACGAGTTTGTCATCGAGACCGGGCATTTCTTCGTACGTCCAGGCGAAGACATCTTGATTTTCTTTTAATAATTTTACCATTCTCGGTCCGCTCCTCTGGTGATAGTGCTGAACTGATCAGGATTGGCCTTGGATCGTCTTCAGTCCCAATGTTGATTATTTCAAGATCGTCAGCGTTAGAGTCAGTGCCGTCTTGTAGTTGTCGTGGGGCATCTTGGACTTCTTATTCAAGTGATTGCTCATTCTGACATGATTTTATGGTGGGGAGACTTTTCATCGTTCTCCACGATTAATTGCTAATCTTTCCGTCGGTGATAAACGATTCTCCCTTCCACGTCTTGATCGGTCGTGAAGTTTGTCCCTGGAGTTGATACTTGATCATTATGGTGTTTAGTCAGTGTAGTAGGTGACTTGATCACTTTAACAGCTGAGGATGACGGATCGTTATCAGCCTTCTCTATAGTCTTCCAGTTTGGAAGTGGCGTATTGTGAATCCTAGTTGGCGGTTCCGGGATGCCTTTTTGAGATTGAAGGAACTCAGTATCATAGACGAGAGCATAAGGAGATGATGAAGCCGGAATGCGAACGATCTTGTTGTCGAGCAGGGCTTTCATGCATTGATGGTATGTTGAAGGAACCACCTTATTATCATGGAGCCATGGGCGTCCCAGTATTATATGGTAGTCAGGTTCTTGCTCGATCACATGAAACTTCGCTTTCGATCGAATCGGCCCCACCCTCAAATCTATGTATGCATATCCATATGTGTGGCTTTGACTTCCTTCAAATCCTGTCATTAGGATGGGATAGTAAACGATTTTACCTTGTGGGAACCTGGCCATCCTGAGAGTCTTCATGGTGACAATGTTGGTAGAAGCACCGGTGTCAACAAGAGCTCTTTGTAAATTCGGTGCCTTTGATAAAACCAGTGACATACAATGCTCGATTGTGTCCTTCATCCGTCATCCGATCTTCTTCTCCAAAAGAGATGTTGTCGATCGAATGCTCATGCACTAGGGAGACTTCTTCAACTGATGGTGTTGGTGGCATTATTTGCACGCTGGATGATATCTTTTTGAGTGCTGAAAATGTCTCTCTGCGCTGATCCCTGGAGAAGTGCAGGAGTTCACATAGATTTTCGATCAAATGTGTGACCTCTTGTTCCACCAGCTTCTCGTATGTGGTGAAGCTGTTGATTCGAGGGTCAGATGATGCTTCAGTCCCCGGTGCTGAGACTTCTGGAGAGGAGGTACCGCCTAACTCGGATGTTAATTTGATGAGAAAGTCGAGGATGTGGTTTATCGTCTCCTTCATCAGGTCCATGTTCCTGGTATGGACCTCTAGGATTTGAGCCAACTCTGCCAAAGTCGGGACCCCTCTGCCTTCCATGCCGCCAGATGTAACATGAGGAATGTTGCCGTTTCAAATATTCTGATCTAAATTAGTTGGATTAGTCCTAAGACCAACCATCTTGTGAGATTGTTAGATTGCAACCGAGATAATGATCTCCCACTGTGGTCGCCAATTTGTAGATGAGGAAAAAGGATTTGCTGGTTTTTAAGGAATTGAGGAGACGACCGTACGGAGGAGACTCCTCGAACCGAGCGAAATGTTAAACCTCACAGAGATGCGCCGCTGCAAAGGGGGTGCTTTAGATTCGAGATCAATCTGTAGTACTCCGGCCTAAATCAAGACAATGACCGTTCCAGAGTAAATTCGCACAAGAGAGGATGGGTTGATCTGTAGGAGGGAAGCTGAGAAATGTGTGGAATCAATGGTAATCAAAGATTGTGGGTGTGTGAATTCCGAATACGATAAGCTCTGAATGATTGAAATTGCTCAATTGAGAGTAGTTGATCAATTGATGAGTTGATGATCTCGTGTTATCGATGAGACGTGAGATTGATGATACTGTTGATGCCGATGATTCAATCATGATTCAGAGACTTATATATATTGCTGGAATTTTAGACACCATGATTCCATGAAGTGTGGAAGATGATGGAATCGAGGAGTGGGGAAGTGGAGATCGTGTTTGAAACTAGTTACTCAACGTGTGGAGACTTGGTCGATTTTCCACCCACTACCTCGTGAATTCCTTCAACTGATTGCAGGACTTGCTCACATTCCATCGGGTGTTTGAACACACGTGTCGTAGACCGCCAGACCAAAACCTTAAGTGAATCCCCCCAAAGTGACACGATTTACGTCTCGTGGTATGTTAGTCAACTGATGACTTCGTGGTTTGATGGGACGATGACTCCATGTAGTTGCTGAGTTAAACATGATGTTCTGAAACTCACGAGTTAAACATGTCAGAGGTATAGTTCTTACGATGAAGTGAACAAGTATTGCTCATTCGATGGATCGTTGAATATTGATTGGTGAAACAATATTCCTTGGTTCGAGCAAATATTTATCATCTGAGCAAGTGTTTCTCATGTGTTGAATTGTTGAATATTTGATCGTCTGAGCATGTGTTGTTCATCTGATGGATTATTGGCAGCGTGACCAAAATATTAATTAAAGTACTGGTTGTTGAACCGAGCATAATTAATAAGATTAATGACCATGAGGTCGTCGTAAAATTATTAAGGTTGGAATCTGGAATGATGACCCTTGGATTCAGAAACCCTAATTTGATCAATTGATGATCAATTCATGGTTCGTCGGAATTTTAACCATGGGACGAAGGAGGGAGCGACTACATGGGACCGTGGATCAACCATGTAGTGTCCATATGCTCACGTGAGCAAAATACGAAGAACTCCTGAAGAGTTGACGATTTGTTGGTGGAAGAATGATTAAATGCTAGCTTAATCATTTATCCAAAATGCTCGTCTTAGGTGAGAAAACCTAATTATTTATGATGAGGCGAGGGACCGATCATGGAGTCATGAAACCAGACCTAGGTTGTCACGTGACCGCCTGACGATCACTTCATGAAAATCCAAAGTGTTTGGAAGAGTTTTGGACCTAATACAAGCAATTGTGCAAATTAGGTCAAAACTGTGAAAATTGATGGGACCGGCTTCCGTGAGGCAAAGAGCCAATCTTGGTCGGTCAAGATAGCGTGCTCGTGTCCCCAAGGCGTCCGTGTCTCAGTCCTGAGAATTTTGATATTTTCTGGCGTGCAATCGAGCATCCATTCGAGAAAATATGCCAAAATTAGGGTTTCGACGAAACTGAGAAAAACACCATGAGATGATGAAAAATAATTATAAAATAAGGAATGAGGAGGCGTGGGACCGCCGTGGTCAAGGCATGGTCGGACGGTCATGACCATGGTCCTGTGGTGCCTTTTCCTTAATTTTATAATATTTTGATGATTTTATGAAAAATTCATGAGAAATTTGATGATTTTTGGGAGTTTCCATGAATTGAAGGAGTGTTCATGAGTTCAAGGAAGCAAAAAATATTAAAATAATAAAAATAAGGGCGTGTGGGACTGTGGAAGGCATGGACGGCCGGCTAGGGCCCGGTCCCACGAGTTTCCCTAATTTTATAATATTTTGATGATTTTATGAAAAATTCATGAATTTTGAGAAATTTGATGAATTTAGGGAGTTTCCATGAACTGAAGGAGTTTTCATGAGTTCAGGGAAGCAAAAAATATTAAAATAATAAAAACAAGGGCGTGTGGGACCGTGGAGGCATGTCCGGCCGGCTTGGGCCCGGTCCCACGAGTTTTCATAAATTTTTAATATTTTTTAGGTATTTTTGATGATTTGAGGGAATTTTTCCTAATTTGAGAGAAATACCATGAAATCAAGGAATTTGATGAATTCAAGGAAAACTAATAATAAAATAATAAAACAAAGGGGCGTGTGGGACCGACTAGGGCATGGCCGGCCGGCCAAGGCCCGGTCCCACAAGTTTTCATAATTTATATTATTTTATTATTATTTGATGATTTGTGCAAAAATACCATGAAATCAAGGAGTTTTTTCATGAAATTAGAGAAATAATAATAATAATAATAAATAATAAGGAACCGTGGATGTGGGGCCGGTTGGGACCAAGGCATGGCCGATTGGCCAATGGTCACACCCCACACTCCTTTTCTTAATTTTATATTATTTTTTATGGATTTATGGAAGTCCATGAAACCGAGGAGTTTCCTCGAGACGAAGGAGATTTGATAAAACGAGAGGATTTTCATCAAATCATGGAAAATAATAAAAATGCATTAAAAATATAAAACTGGCGTGGGATTGACCACGACACTGTCGGTCGGTCGTGTGTCCGTGCTTCCAGCACCCTGGTCAATATTTTTAATTATTTATTATTTTCTTCTCTATTTTGCATAGGTTCATCGTTTCGTTGTATTTTTGAAATACTCGTTCGTGCGGTGACTGTTAGTGTATCATCGTTGAATACACCTTTACCATTTGAATTAGGGCTTACTTAGAGGTAGCTCAGACGCCCGATTGTTGATTATTTATTACTAATTGTGGAATTCAGTGGAGAATAATTCACAAAACTTAGTAATAAGATGTTTATTATTAATTCATAGGATCAGCCGAGGATTCGACTACGAATTCAGAATAATAAAGTGAGCATTACCATTCCATGGGGTCGTTGATTCGACCATAGAATCAGAGTAATTAAG
The DNA here is from genome assembly GCF_003573695.1 of Papaver somniferum. NCBI lineage: Eukaryota > Viridiplantae > Streptophyta > Magnoliopsida > Ranunculales > Papaveraceae > Papaver > Papaver somniferum. Next base: position 107,279,952 of record NC_039358.1, read on the forward strand.
GTTTATCTATTACCATTTATGAGACCAGTTGTGGATTCGATCATGAAATCGGAGTAATGAGATAATATAGCTATTGCTATTCTATGAGATCAAGTCATGGATTCGATCATAGAATCAGAACAATTGTTATTGTCATTCCATGGGACCAGTCGTGGATTCGACCATGGAATATGAGCGATTGCAATTAGGAATAATTAACTTTGTGGCTCTATACTAGCAGAGCAAGCTGTCTAGGAGCATTAATTATCCTGATACGAGCTTGCCGGTAAGTCATATCCTTTATATAGTCAGGGTAAACTTGTTGTTTGTTCCTGAAGACGTCATCGCTCTATACTAGCAGAGCAAGCTGTCTAGGAGCGTTCCATCTCGTGATGCTATATAGAAATAATCACTGAAAGTATTCAGTATTCATGAGATTTTCCGTTGTCCAGTCGTGAGACTACATATCTACATGTACTTTGAGAGAAAGTACTCTCCGTTGAGAATTCGATGAGAGACCCGTGTCTCGATACTCACGTCTGATTGATGAATCAGAGCTTCGTATAATTATGAGTTTACGAATTTAGCCTTTGTCGAAAATCCACCATCTACAACAGAGAAAGGTCAAACTAAAAATTATAGACAAACTGCACTGACCAAAATCAAGTGGGATATGATTAATTAAAGCACGGGCTATATTTAAGAGAAGCCCGTCGATTTGATTTATCATCAGATTTCTTCCCCTCGGTTCCAGTAGCAGCAACCGCTGTTTTTTAATTTCAGGTGAAAGAGGGATTGTGAATGAGAGACGATGTCTCTCGTATTTAAGGTAGGTTGGATTTGGGTGCTAATAACACACCCATGACAACCGATAAGGGCCACCCACTGAAAACCCCTTAACCTCATCGGACCTGGCTTTAGTACTCCTCCAAAATAGAGTTGCCCCTTAATCTTGACTAGGCTCCAGATAGTGTTCGCCCATGAAATACCTATTTTGCTCAAATTGGGTGATTTCTCCTTCTTTTCTTCCGCATGACTCCAGAGTAGCTATAATACATAATTTACAAGAAAAATAGCAAAGAAAGAATAACCAATAGATATTAAATCAAGGTGTATTCTACACCTATCATTGATATGCTTGGAATGCTTGTATGGGAAAAATCTTCCATAGCCGTTGAGTGAAGTAGACAAGCTGAGAGGTGTTCCGTTGCCGACGTGCTACTATCAAGTCTCCAAGAACTTCGTTCCAAGTGACATCTTTTGAACCATCTTTTGAATCTTGGATTGTTGTACGGAATGGGATGCGATGAGTTATCCCCAGTTACACTTCTCTTTGGTTGTTATAGCTCTATTTTTGAGTCGGCTTGGGAATACAATGCGGTCTTGTAAGGTGGTGTAAATGCGTACTAGATCCGATGGCGTGGCCAGATATGTGAAAATATCTCTGCGGCGTACTTTTGGAGTCTTTGATGCACGTGTACGGCTTCATGTTGAAAAATCCCTGCGGCTCATAAAGCTTTGACAGTGATGATGCTGGTATCAAAAATAATCTGGTTGAGGGACGTGAAGGCACCCGGTGCTGGCAGTCTCTAGGTGTAATTATCTTAAGTCTATTTTCTCCTGAAAGATGTACTTCCATTGCATTTGTTAGTAAGGTGGTTGACGAATTGACGAAAGCGGCAATTTTCGGATCCGTCATTTGTTAATCAATGGGCGGGAGTCGCACTTGATACACCTGTATCGTACCCAAACTTCTGGATGCCCATGCACCCCTTCCATAGGAAATTGGAAATCTAGAAACACCGAATCTGACTTTGTCGACTGACTTGGTTGTTGATACGCAGCTTCGTGCAGACCTTGGGTAGGCGGTATTGAGTAGGTGATGTGGAAGACATGATATAGTTGGTCTGGCTTGCTGAGGCGCGACTTTCCCCTTTGATTCTTCATTGATAACATTGCTTATGGATGGTTGAACCAAATACTGCTTTTCGGTCAGGCGCCTTCCAGACAGGGAGGTGATGATATCCTTACGCTGCATCTTTGAAAAGTGGTTACCTTGTCACGGTTATGGAGTTTTGGTTGACTGTCTCTTCTAAGTTGAAAAGGTTCTTGACTGTGAAGGGATTCTGTGTTGAGCCTCAGTCCCCAAGTGTGATTTACGTGGTTCTATCTTGTATGGTCGATGGGTTGACCATGATAAAGATATCACCATCTTGCCTCCGTACTGCTGACTCTATTACTTCCTTTATAGGAAAATAAAATATACAGAAGTTCGAATCACCTTTTTTCGTAGTTTTTATTGCTATGGTGAAGCTCTGGATGGTATCAACAAACGAGCAGCAACGGTTCTTGGCAGCAATTATGATCAGAAGAGACTGCATTTTCGTGGAAACAAAACAGGTTGGCTAGAGCTTGGCTGTCTACGGTCACGATCCTTGCCAGGGAGAAGTAGTGGTTACGGACACGGCAGAGAGAGGCGTAGTGATGGTGATCATGGGTTTTGGTAACCACGACCATGAATCTTAGATGAGCGGAGAGGCATAAGTAGTGGTAGCTACATCAATGAGCTTTAGGCGAGCATAGGTGGTGATGCTAGCCACGACCAAGAATATTAAAAGGCTTTGAACGGCCGTTATGGCCCAAAGGATGATTTTTTTTCCCATTCATATAACTCATATACGTGAGTTTATTTCTCCTTCTATTGTTTCCCTCTTTTATTTTCGGTAGAGCAGCTCCTCCTGATTCCCCGCGTGCAGAAGCTCGCTTATTGTTGCTTTCACGATACAACACGGTTGAGGGCTGCAAATATATCTTGACGCTGCACCTTGGAGAAATAAAAAATCTCACATAAATGCTCCATCATGGAATGTACGGTTTTGTGGACGGAGTCCCCAAAAATCATGCAGCTCCTGACAGGAAGAGGATCTCTGTGAACTCCTTCAGTGCCTAATCGAAGTTCTCCTGCATCCACCTTATCCTTGACAATGTGCTTCAATTTGTTGCATTCACTGATTGGGTGATTGACGAACCTATGTTAATGGAAATATTTGGGATTCGCCATTTCTTCCTCGGTTGGTGGACGTCTGAGAGGAGGTAGATTGATAGCATCATCTTAAATCCATGCTTCTAGGAGTTCGATTACCTCTTCAATCGGAAACGAGAAGTTTAGAGTAGCCTCTCCAGTATCTTGTTGCTGTGCAGGCGTCTTAGTCGCAGCCTTCCGGGGTTGAGCTGTCTGCTGCGCTGGTGTCGCACGTTTGGGTTGTTGTTCTGCAACTAGAGATTTTTTATTCCCCCATTCACTCACCATGCTTACATAAGGTTGGGTGTTGTATTGTTTTTTAATGAGAAGTCTGTTTCCTCGAGTCTCTCGTGCATCTTCATTCCTGGCGGGCCTGGTTCTTTCCAGCAAGGCTGGTGTTGTTGTAGCCGACCGCTTAACAACTTCATGAAGTTTAGAGAATGTCTGGAAGCGCATGTTTTCCAGTAAAGCGTGATAGACGGGTACCATGCCATTAATGCACAACTCTACTAATTGATGTTCGGTCACATTTGGATCATGACAATCTGGCGCCTGAATTCTGAATCTCTTGACATAATCATTTGGATGTGTTAGAGCATTTCTCGGTTGAACCCACCAAGCGTTGGTATGTCAAGTTTGGTTGTCATATTTTAGTGAATCAAAACTCATGTTAAGAGTCGCTTGATTATGTACTAGAGTCAACTTCGTATAGGTTAGCTTGAAATTATTAGGATATGAGACATTACAAGTATTGTGAAGTCTTGAAGATGTGAAGCAAGGAGCTACAACGACAACAATCATCCTTCCACTTGAGGTTAGTGATATTTGACTTGAACTGTTTCATTCCCTAACGTATCTTTCAATTCTTGCATATTGAAAACAAAACCGTGAAGCATATTTGAACTCTAGATAGACATATTATTAAGGAATACAATATGAGGTTTATTGCTTAACCATTAAACATTGTAGATAAGACATCGCCATAATCATTTAAATGTTATTGTGATTATGTATGGGTATGAGGTGAGGATTTCATCCTAGGGAACAATGTTTTACATGTGTTCTAAGGAAGTAAGTTCATAAACTTGTTTGTGAACCGAAAAGGAAATTGCCAGGCGTTATTGGTTTTGTTATTCATTGCATATCTTATGAACAACCAATATGTGTGATTGAGTATAACTGTTCACGACTTGTTGTGTTCTTAGTAGAACTATTCACAAAGGCCTGACTTATGTATTGGTATGACTTTTATTAGTGAAACCGATCTTAAGTAATCACCTGAGATGGTATAATCGGGTTTGTGATTTTATGTCTGATCAAATATGGGAAAGGGGAACTGATCCTAGTAAGAGGTGCAGTACATCACAAAGGGGAACCGATCCTTGTATGAGGTGCATCAAGGTTTATAGCAGAAAGGGGAACTGATCCTATGAACATGTGCAGCACGTTTTTAGGCAAAGGGGAACCGATCCTATGGACATGTGCAACACATATAAGTTAGATACCATATATATGTGGGGAACCGATCCTAGTACCTAGTCAACCAAATTTTGGAAAGCTAGTGTGACTATGCACAATACTCACATGGAAGGTAGAACCAAAACTTGTTTTGGTAGAACCGATAAACTGATAGACACATTGTTGTGTCTAAATTGTCCTCAATTTTCTCTATGTTGGTACTCGATTTTGTACTTATTTTGGTGTTTTGTGTGTTTGTAGGTATTTTTGGAAAATAAACGTTTTTGGAAGAATCAGCTCGAAAAACTGCTAAAGGCACCCCCGGAGGACATTTGCTAAGCGGACCTCAGATTTGGCTAAGGGGAACCCGCGGTTATGTGCAGCCCAAATTTGTTCTCAGCACCTAAATTACTATAGGCACCCCAACAGAAGGATAAGAGGCACCCTTCATCTTCAACATTCAAAAAGAATATTTGCGGGAAATTTGGTTCCACCGGTAAAGGATTTATTATCTTTAAGATAAGAATATCTTCTTGCCTTATAAACATGAAGAATTTGAAGAAAAAGAAAGTTATCTTGTATTAAACAAGAGAGATATCCTTGGAAGATTTTATCTTGGATTTTATTCTGCGAATTAAAGAAGATATGAGTTTAGTAAAGAAATATGGAGAATAAAGAGAAAGAAAAATTTCTGAAGATATTTTTAATCAAAAAGAAGAAGATTTTGGAGTTATGGAAGAATATATTTGAGTAATGTGTATTTGTGTGTATAAATAGAGAGCTAGAGAGCACATTTGAGGGGGAGAGTTGGGGAGAGAAAATAAAATAATTGCGTTAATAATTTTCTCCCATTTTCATTATTTGTAAACACTTTGAGCAATGAAATTATATTTCGAGCGTGTTTCCAACCTAATGAGCTAAACCCAACATTGGGATGACGGAGGAAGCTGGATTTCATCAATGTGGTAATTTGATTAATTCTTTTATTTACTTTTTGCACCGATTTTAAATGATTTATGATTTCTATTAATCAATTGTCATCTTGTTAGACAGTGTATGCTTAGTCTTAGGTGCTTTAGATACACTATGCTTGTAATTTACAATTGATGTTTTACGAAATCTATCCTTGGCAAAATATTAGAGTTGATATTTTTTTCGTTTGAGCGATAAATGTCTAGGATTAATTTTTGAACCACTTGAATATGAAAGCAGTGAAATCCTGAGTCCCAGTGAATTCTTCATCCCGTGACATATTTTGTATATACTTTCTTATTTTTAGTATTTTTATATTTAAGCCTAGAATCAATTTCAACAAGTCCGAGTGAACGACAACTCTACTTACCACTATCAAAATTCCAACAATTTTTGATTTCACTGCTTTCATATTCAAGTGGTTCAAAAATTGTCAGCGCCAGAGGGGGGTGCCGTTAGCGTCTTGAGAAAAGTGAGTACCTTCTTCTGTTAGCCATATCCATCTGAGCTTTGGTAAGAACTTCATGTCTCTCCATTAAATCAAAAATGGTAATGGGAGGTTGGTTTCCTCTGGCTCCTCCAGTATCCCGTCCTGACGAAGAAGTGGTAGCAGCCCTGGTGATGATTGGAGGTGTCATGCTCGAAGAAATATTGGGAGTAGCAGCGGCTCTGGATCTGGTGATAGGAGGCGTCACGCCAGAGGGGATGCTTCCGGCGCTGCTGGTGTTGGTGCTAGAGGATATAACACCATGAGATGTGTTGACTATGCTGACAGGCGGTACATTGATGTCGACAACTGAAACAGTCGGGCCAGGAGTATTATCAGCGCCAACACCATCATGATTGGTAACTGACCCAGACCTAAGTTCTACCATCTCGAAATTGAGAGAACTAGAATGAAAATTGAGAAATTGATTTCGCAACCGAGAGATTAATCTCCCACTGTGGTCGCCAGTTATTTTGGGTTAAAAACTGATTCTGCTGGAAATGGTAAATTTGGGTGTGTCGCCGAGAAAAGAATATAAACCCTAAACAAATGCACTGCATGGGAGTACTTTAGATTCAAGAGATCAATCTGTACAATTCTGGCCTAAACCAAGAAATGGCCGTTCCAGTCTTGCTTCGGTCACAAAATGAAGGAGAAGGATTGATCTTACGGAGAGAAGCGAAGAAGGTGTTGAGATCAGAATGTTGAATTATGAAGGTGTGGCTGTTTTATGACTTGTATCAGAATGTGGAACTTGCTTGCGGAATGTAAGCTATAAGTTCTTTTTATGTTTCCTGGATACTTGTGTTAATAACCGTTGTTGTTGAAATTGATTGAAAATCTATTTATACAAGTCATAGCCGAACCCCTGATCTCATAGGAAGTGGAAGTAGTTGAGTGATGGAGAAGTGGGGATCATGTATAATGGTGAAAACCACATCCCTATTATGAGGGGGAGATTGGTCGGTTTTATTCCCACTACTTCTCTACCATCACTAATTGTACGCATTTCCTGACACTTTCTCATAATGAGCGTGTTGCACGCCGCACGCTGTAAACCGCTAGACCAATACCCTGACGAACATCCCCCAGTTTGTGACATGTTTGATGTCTCAAGTATTTTTGTAGAAAAATATGCAGCAGGCTGCTGAGTGGGTCTTGTTTGCAAGACCTAATTATTCAGACCAATGAAGCGCAAGCTAGGCGGCAGGCAGTTATATGTGACAAGTTGAGTTGTGAGACTTGCCGCAAGAAATAGCATGTAATGCTCTTAAGTTGAATAAATAAGTTATACATGAAATCGATATTTATTGAATATCGCTTGTAATCGATGCATGTAAAGCATCACTTTTAAGCAAGCATCTCAAAATAATAGATGCTCATGAAGCATCGTTGTACAGAGCCCGTCTTGGTTGGTCGCAGAACCTAACGTCTTAAAAGGAGCGCGGCCAGCCATCTTCGAGCAGCTTCCAGGGATCACTTGGGCAAGTTGAGGGCATGTCGATCTGCTCTCATGGAAGAGTGGCAGCCGGTGAGCATGACAGTGCCTTATTGGTCGCCCAGAAATAAATCTAAGCCGGTCAATTTGGCTAGCCAAGTTGGATACTGTCGTTGATTCAATTCAAGGTTCTTAAAGCCGCGTGACTGGCGCACTTTGGCTGATTGGTTTGTGGCATTGCTGGCGTATTTGAAGCAATGGGATTGGTCGGGGCTATTGTTGAGCCGCTCGTGAACATGACCGCGCCTTAACAGTTGGTTGAAATAAGATCTAGGCCGGTCGATTCGGCTAGCGAAGTTGGACGACCGAGATTGCTTTGCGGCAGTCATATACTGCCGCTGGTTGACCGTGCGGTTTTGAGGTTGTGTGGCCAACCTACTTTGGGCTAACGATTGGAGGTGTTAGTTGCTGGCTGTGAGCAATTCGATTATCCTGGGCTGAAGGCAAGCCTCCAGTGAGTGTACTGGCACTTTATTGACCGGCTAAAATTGGATTTGGATTGGTCGATTTGGCTAGCCAAGTTGGACGGTCGAGATCGTTTTGCGACAGTAATGTGCTGCCGCTAACATAAATTAGGGTTTTAAAAGCCGCACAACCAACCTTCTTTGAGCAATCGGTTTGAGGCTCTGCGTGCAGGTTGGGAGGGCTCCGATTGGCCGAAGTATTAGTTTCCCACCAGTGTATATGATGGTGCTTGTACGGTCGTGTCAGGAGGCGGCCAAGCTTGACAAATCAGCCGGCCAAAACGTACGGCCGTGATCGTTTTAAGACTGGCATGGGCAGCCTATATTCGATTCCTTAAGGAATCAGATGTGTCGACCAACCAAATTCTACTTTTAGTTAAAAGTGTAGGCTGCTCATTTAGAGCGATTTGATTGGTCGATGGGAAAGAGGGGTCGGTAGGCAATAATATGGGCATGGACGACCGATGTTACGACGAAACAAGCTTGGGAGAACTGGCCGGTGAAGTGGCGCGGCCGCGTCCCTCTTGCTGCTGCCTTTATGTGCCGTAATTCCTCTTTATTTCTTGTTTTTTTTCCGACTTTTGGTAGGATTTTACTCCTACTAGTCCATGGTGGATTAATTTCCTAGCTTTCCTAGGTTTGGATGTGTGTGTGATTCAATTGTTTCCGGCTAAGAAAAACTATTATTATCTTGCTTTATTGTTTGGTATCAATCGTTTAGGCTTACAAAATTTCGGTGCAATTGCGGTGATTTAATGTCTATGTTGTTTCAATTGCTTCCGGTTGAGGTAAATAATTATGCAAGTTGATTTATTTGGTTTGTATGAATTGTTTATGGCTTAACAAAAGAGTTTTCGGGATGAATTGTTTAGTCCAATTCGATTCCGGATAAGAGAAACTAAGTTAATCTTCGTTAGACTTATCAAAGTGGAGGTTTCGGTTATTCAAGTCTTATAGAAAAGGAACTAAGGTGCTTAGTCGATTTTTGGTTTGCTAAACTATTAGGGAAAATTTCTTCGGGCAATTGTTTCCTTGGTAACATATCAAAACAAAATTACTTTGTAGTTTCGGTTTGGATATTGGTTATCAAAAATGGTGTGTGGAACCCTCGTGCTTGACTCTCATAGGTTTTGCAAGTCTTGTGATGTTTGTAAGATTCTTTCGGTTTGCTTTTTTATTTGCTCGTACCTTTGTCATTTTGTGACAAAAAGGGGGAGAAATATATGGAGTAAACAAGTGATATTGTATTGATTTATATTGATTGATATCACTAAAGGAAAGGACAACGGTGCTTAAATGTTATATTTAACGAAAGAGTAAAGCATAGACTAAGTGGGAGTAGCATATCATATGATAATGGAAATAACAAAGATGTGCGAATTGAAAATCTACCTATCTTACATTTATGGGGAGTATTAGGTATGTTATTATAATGTCAACAACGACATTTATGGATTGAATGTATACAAGTTATTGTGCTGTTGAATTTTGGAATCAAGCGTATGTATAATGAATTCTTGTAATTTGTTTATCCATATGATGTAAGAGTTTTGTCACTAAAATTGACAAAGGGGGAGATGGTTAGAGCATTGCTCGATTAAACCCACCAAGCGTTGGTATGTCAAGTTTGGTTGTCATATTTTAGTGAACCAAAACTCATTTAAAGAATCGCTTGGTTATGTACTAGAGTCAACTTCGTATAGGTGAGCTTGAAAGTATTAGGATATGAGACATTACAAGTATTACATGAAGACTTGAAGAATGTGAAGAAGTATGGAGCTACAACGACGACATCATCCTTCCACTTGAGTTTAGTAATATTTGACTTGAACTGTTTCATTCCCTAACGTATCTTTCAAGTCGTGCATATTGAAAACATAACTACGAAGCTATGAATGATTATACTCTAGTTAGACGTAGTATTAAGAAATACGATACGAAGTATAACGCTTATCTTTTGAACTTCATATATAAGACATCGACGTGATCGTTTGAATTCTATTGTGATTATGTATGGGTATCAGGTGAAGATTTCATCCTAGGAAACAATGTTTTACATTCGTTTAAAGGAAGTAAATTCATGAACTTGTTTTGTGAATTGAAAGGGAAATCGCTAGGCTTATTGGTATTGTTATTCATTGCATATCTTTTGAACTACCAGTATGTGTGATTAGTATAATCGCTCATGACTTGCTTATGTTCTTGGTAAAACTATTCACAAGGCCTAACATTTGTATTGGTATGACTTTTATTAGTGAAACCGATCTTAAGTAATCACCTGAGATGGTATGATCGATTTAGTGTTATTGGTATGACCAACTCTAGGCAAAGGGGAACCGATCCTAGTAAGAGGTGCAACCGATCACAAGAGGGGAATCGATCCTTGTAATAGGTGCAACAACTTTCTAGATATTGGGAACCGATCCTATGAACATGTGCAACACGCTTTTAGAATTTGAAAACCGATCTTATGGACATGTGCAACAAATACAAGTTAGATACCTATGGACATATGCAACACGTTTTTAGAAATTGGGAACCGATCCGAACATGTGCAACACGTTTTTAGAAATTGGGAACTGATCCTATGAACATGTGCAACACGTTTTTAGAAATTGGGAACCGATCCTAGTACCCAGTCAACCAAGTTTTGGTAACTAGTGTGACTAATTCTAGTACCCACATGGAGATAGAACCAAAACTTGTCTTGGTAGAACCGTGAAACCCATGTTTGGTGATTTGATAGGATAATCAATCACATAGTTCTTGGAAGTCATATGAACCAATTATAAACTTGTTTGGAAGTGGGGCAAATCGATTCCAAGATTGTAAGTATGAAAAGGGACTTACAAAGTAAAGATGTCGACATACTTTGAACATGTGCAGTAACACTTATCTTTTATTGTTCAAAGATATTCCTTAATAACTAAAGGAGAATCCCGGATCGAAAATAAATTGAGAATCTTTTAATTAAGGTTTTTAATTTTATATTTGGAAAATAAAACTTAGTAGTGTGCATTTACTAATTGGAGATTTTCTAAGAGATTTCGGTCAATATTTGGACAAAGTATTTCCAGGAATTATGGAAACCGAATATGGAATTTATTGCGTATCTTGAGAATATTTTCAGTTTTGAAAATTCCTTGGTGTCCAAAGTTCCTTGGTCTATAAATATCAAAGTTTGCATTTCGAGCAAACTAATCCTCAAAGCCAGCAAAACTACCTAGTTGTATTGTTACTGGTGGAGCCGCCTATTCAGAGAGGAAAGTAATCTAATTAGGCAAAATCTTTTACGACCGCTCAGTTTAAAGACTTCTTTGGGATTGAGAAGCTCTATTAGTACCGTTGGTAGGAAACTAGATAATTGCGGTTTATCTTTTGTTTTCGATTGATTTGATTGACTAACGGTTGTTGAACTTTGATTGCACCTAGTTTGTTTATGCTTGGGAATCTTCTCTTCTGATATAAGATTCACTCAAACTAGATCGAAGTTCGACGGGGATCTTTAAACTGTTGGTGGATCTAAAGACGTCTTGTGATAATATATTGTTAACAAACTCCATTGTGTGTGTGATTGATCAAAAGAGATTCAAGTTGATTGTGTGCAGGTGTTTATTGAAGATCTAAGAAGATTTGAAGACGAAAAAGATTTCTGATTTGGGTTCATAATCTTTGGTGTGCACAATACTTGTTTCGGGTAAAGAGGATCCAACTATAATCGGTTTATCCTTGTGGTAGATTGGATTGATTAGTTGAGTAGATCGACATCAATACGTTTCTTTGTGATTAAAAGTATTGATAACAAAATCTTGACAATTACTTTGGTAGTTGTTATTGGATAGATCTAAGGACCTGACAAAGGAGTTTATTGGGATAAACGGAAGAGCCTTTTGTCAAACTCATATCACTTGGTTGAATAGAGTTGTTACCGAACAGATTTGTTGTTCCTTTACTGTTTGGAATATGAACCAAAGGAATTGTTCCAAGTACGTGACTTATTACAAGTTGGAGGAGTGGGAATACGGACGGAACTAGGTGAACTATAGGTTTATTTTCTTGGTCTCAACTATACGAAGTTGGTTTGATTTTTTTTATAGCAGCTTAATCCTGAGAGTATTCAATTCTGGACAAGGTCCCGGGGTTTTTCGGCATTTGCGGTTTCCTCGTTAACAAAATCTTGCTGTGTCATTTACTTTTATTTTCCGCAATTATAATTGTTTTTATTATAATTTAAAGTATATTACACAAACGTTAATTCCTATTTACTTGATAGGAATCCTATTGCGTTTGATTAAGTCCGAACCTATTATCAAGTAAACATACTTCGTTGTTGTATTGTCTCGATCTTGTATCCATAGTCAATCACACAAGTTATCTTGTTGTCGTATTATCTCGGTCTCGTATCCATAGACGATCACACGAAGTGCGAACCGATTAGTTGTATTGTCTCAACTCGGTCTATAGACAATCACTTTCGGAGAAAGGACTTATAGGTGGAACTTTTTTATATTGAGGTATATTTGGGTACCCTCGTATTTTCAATTGGTATCAGAGCAGGCAAACACGAAAAGATCTAACAATCTGTGTTTGGTGCGATCCAACCTATAAGAAATTGAATCCATGTTTGATTCAGTTAACGTTATGCAAGAGTATGAATACTCAAAACTTGAAGATGTTACCACTTCGTTAATTCATGATCCAGGAATTGCGAAAATATCTATGTCGTTCTCTGATGGAAAAGAAGATGCTGATAAAGAGTTGGTAAAATTCTTAAAGCCTATAAAATCTCTGTCTACTAAAGTGCTGATATTAAAGACAGAGTCAAATCTTCTTAAGAATGAGATCAGAGATAAATACATTAAACTGAATATTCTAGCCAAAGAGAATATGGATCTCGATGTCAAATTAGAAGCTCTTGGTAAATCTCTTACTCAAGATAAAGAGACACGTCATATGACTCTGACTAACGATGTTGTTGTGATTTCTTCTGATGTTGAGGAAATTAAAATTCTTTGCTCGACTTTTACAGATTGTGATAAAGTCGGTTTAGTCACATCTGAAACAGATCAAGATGATGGTAGTTTACCTAACTACATCAAGTTAGAAGAGGATAAGAAACCATCTTCTATGTCTACTGATGATCAAACGAAATCTTGTCCAAAGGAAACTTTGAACCGATTCCGTGTAAGTGAACTTAAGGAATACAACTTTCAGTCACTTGACAGGAAACTTATACTTCTTCAACATACGGTGGTAAAAATATTGAAAGAAGTTTCTTGTCTTAAAAAACTGAAAGACCATTCCTCAGTAGAAAGACAAATTATACCACTACCCATTAAGATCAACTCAAAAGAATCAGAGGAAAGAGTTGATAATCTCTTCCGGAAAAAGATTCCTCCTCACCCATATCGAAACAATTCTTGTTTTGATGATGAACGACTCCAGAAGAAAGGGAAAGAGAGAATCTCTGCTAAAAGAAACAATCAGGAATTTTCGATAATTGTTTCAGATAATCATGCTGATGTGCACCATAAGGAAATCCTTAGAATGAGAAAATCTTATGAAAATCTCATTGATAGAATTAAGAGAGATTTATCGATCTCTGAAAATTCTCACATCAATACATTTTCTCCACATGATCATATCTCTAGAGTTAGAAAAGATCATTATTCTGGGAGAAAATATTTTGGGCAGAAATTCCCAAGAAGGAACATGAACTATGGTTCTGATGTTCGCTGTAAGCTAGAAAAAGCTTACTCCGATACAACTTAGTTGTATCCAAATTGTGCACTCTCATCCTCTTCCGTGCTCTTAATTATGGATGAGAAAAGCACAATAAAATGAAGAGCACATTTTTGTGTGATTGTTTATCAGAAGAATCTGCAACATTTTATGGATGACATAAAAAGTGTTCATGTTTATCATGATCTTCCAAAAATAGGTTTTATTTAGAATTTAGAATTTTAATAAACCTTCCAACATGAGAAGTTCGGACAAAGGAAATAAAATATATTCTTGTAGTATTTTCGGAATTTCCTGATATTTTCGGTCCAAAGAGTTATCTCTTCTTAAAGAGAAACTATCTCTTGCTTGTATTCTGAAACCCTGATCAATCCCTATTTAAATAACCTAGCATGCCTCCAATAACTCGCAGTGTCACAAAGACTTTTTAATGTTTAGGAGTTTATTTTATGAGTTTTTTAGAATTTTCTTTTTTGCCCCTTTGGTTTATGGGGGTGGGGAGGCCTAGAGCCTCCCATTTTGTAATTCTTGTAATTGCGTTTTTTTTTCTTTAATAAACCATTTTGACCTAGCAAAAAAAAAGTGTCACAAAGACTAATAAGGAGGAAGCTCAAAAGGTTAAGGATTGTCAAGGAATCAATACAGAAAGGAAGAAGAAAATCATATCAAAAATCATGTCTGATTATGATTCTGATAGTTCCGTTGGATCACAAGATGAGTCATGTCTGTTGGCTTACAATTTACAAGATCCAACCAAAACCAAGTGGATTCGTTCTGATAGCATGATTGACTATATCCAAGGTTTTGAAGAACTAAGAACCAAACTGGTGATGACGGTTCGAAATCAAGATTGGCTCAAAGATAAAATTGAGGAGACAAAAGCTGATCTTGCTGATATGAATGTTCAAGTTGAAAAGCTTGAGAAACAAGAAGTGGTTGAAGTTAAGTCTTTTGAGACATGCTTCAAAAGTTTGAACACCGAAGAAACCTCAGTGAACAACAAGAGCACCACTAGAGATTAAGTTATTTGTTGTAATACTTAATCAAAGATAATAAACGTCAGTTTTTGATTCTTTTAATAATTGTATTAGGTCTATTATGAATAAAACTATCTTATTTATGAGTAAAATTATTGGTTTATAATTTCTCTTGTGATAGTTTTCGATTACATAGCATGTGCTTGAATGCTTTATCTTATTGCTATGTATGTGTATGGGATGTTTGATTTCGGTTTTCATAACCTTGATATTCGATCTCATAGTTGTGAACCCTTATGGTTTGGGTGACTTTTTGGTTTAGCAGGATTAAGTTCTAGACCATGTTGGTAGGATTTATCAAAGGATCATGAGGAGTTATGATTGAAACAATATGTGAAAAGTCACAATATGTTGAATCATTTGGTTTAACATAAAAGCATATGTGTTTCGGGATTTTCAACTTTTGCTTGCAATAGCTAAAAATGGTTTTCAACCTTTCTTTGGTAAAGGTTGGTTGTTGTTATTCTTTTTGTCTTGCATAAGGATGACAACATAATGATATTTCGGTAATCTCCATGGAAAGAAGATGCAAACATTATTGGACAAGAGGATGTGAAATTTGAGGTAACGACTTGGTTAGTTAATCGTTTTCATGTTTAAGAAAAGCCTGATTTTATTGCATATATTTATTGCTTTTTCTTAACAAAATTTTGGTACAATTGATATTTTATTCCATTATTTGTGTATGGATGTGTGTGTGATTCAATTGTTTTCGGTTAAGAAAAACTATTGTTATCTTGCTTTATTGTTTGGTATCAATCGTTTAGGATTACAAAATTTCGGTCCAATTGCAGTGCTTTAATGTCTACGTTGTTTCAATTGCTTCCGGTTGAGGTAAATAATTATGCAATTTGATTTATTTGGTTTGTATGGATTTTTTATGGCTTAAGAAAAGAATTTTCGGGATGAATTGTTTAGTGCAATTCGATTCCGGATAAGAGAAACTAAGTTAATCTTCGTTAGACTTATCAAAGTGGAGGTTTCGGTTATTCAAGTCTAATCGAATTCCTTAACAAGAAATGCTAGTTAACTAACCTAGTAATTGTCTTGTTTAAAATTAAAAGGTCTAAGTTATATGGATAATTAGAGTATGATGAGAAAAATAGAGTTATCTTTATTTTGGTCTTATCGAACAAGCGATTGTATTTGTGCAACATGTTTAACAAAGGAACTAAGGTGCTTAGTCGATTTTTGGTTTGCTAAACTATTAGGGAAAATTGCTTCGGGCAATTGTTTCCTTGGTAACATATCAAAACAAAATTACTTTGTAGTTTCGGTTGATATTAGTTATCAAAAATGGTGTGTGGAACCCTCGTGCTTGACTCTCATAGGTTTTGCAAGTCTTGTGAGATTTGTAAGATCCTTTCGGTTTGCTTTTTTATTTGCTCGTACCTTTTTATTTTGCGACAAAAAGGGGAGAAATATTTGGAGTAAACAAGTGATATTGTATTGATTTATATTGATTGATATTATTAAGGGAAATGACAATGGTGCTTAAACGTTATATCTAACGAAAGAGTAAAGCATAGACTAAGGGGGAGTAACATATCATATGATAATGGAAAGAACAAAGACCTGTGGATTGAAAACCTACATATCTTACCTTTAGGGGGAGTATTAGCTTTGTTATTATAATGTTAACAACGACATTTATGGATTGAATGTATACAGGTTACTGTGCTGTTGAATTTTGGAATCAAGCGTATGTGTAATGAATTCTTGTAATTTGTTTATCCATATGATGTAAGAGTTTTTTCACTAAAATTGACAAAGGGGGAGAATGTTAGAGCAAAGCTCGGTTGAACCCACCAAGCGTTGGTATGTCAAGTTTGGTTGTCATATTTTAGTGAACCAAAACTCATTTAAAGAGTCGTTTGGTTATGTACTAGAGTCAACTTCGTATACGTTAGCTTGAGAGTATTAGGGTATGAGACATTACAAGTATTACATCAAGACTTGAAGAATGTGAAGAAGTACAGAGCTACAACGACGACATCATCCTTCCACTTGAGGTTAGTAATATTTGACTTGAACTTTTTCATTCGCTAACGTATCTTTCAAGTCGTGCATATTGAAAACATAACTGCGAAGCTATGAATGATTATACTCTAGTTAGACGTAGTATTAAGGAATGCGATACGAAGTATAACGATTATCTTTGAACTTCGTATATAAGACATCGACATAATCATTTGAATGCTATTGTGATGATGTATGGGTATGAGGTGAAGATTTAATCCTAGGAAACAGTGTTTTACATTCGTTTAAAGGAAGTAAATTCATGAACTTGTTTTCTGAATCGAAAGGGAAATCACTAGGCTTATTGGTATTGTTTTAGATAAACTTGTTTCTGAAGAACAGGTGGCTTTTATGAAAGGGCGTAGCATCCATGAAAACATTAGTCTTGCTTCTGAGTTGATTAATGAACTTCATATCAATCGTAAGGATGGACATTTGGGTCTTAAACTTGATATCTCTCAAGCTTTTGACACGGTCAGTTGGTCTTTTGTCTTGGAGGTTTTTCGTAGGTATGGTTTCTCGGAGCATTGGTGCACTTGGATTTCTCATATCTTCAATTCTGCTAGAATCTTTATTCTCTTGAATGGCAGTCCGGAGGGATTTTTCAAGATAAATAGAGGTTTACGTCAGGGAGATCCTCTTTCTCCCTTGATCTTTGTTTTGATGGAGGATGTCCTTAGCAAAAATATCACAAAGCTTTTGCAGAGAAGAGGATGTCTTACATGGTAACTAGAGGTGGTATTTCTCATACTCATCTCTTTTTTGCTGATGATATTATGATTTTCTGTAAAGGTAATTTGCGGAGCATTAATAATCTGGTGGATCTGTTGGGTAAGTATCAATATGCTTCGGGTCAATCTGTTTGTCGCCAAAAGAGTAAAATTTATTATGCTGGTGGTTCGTTGAGTAGACGTAATTATCTTGTTGATTATTTGGGTATGAGTGTAGCTACTTTCCCTGATCGTTATTTGGGTGTTCAAATAATGCCTGGTGCTGTGAGGTATCATCATATTGCTAATGTGGTTGAGAAGATTAAAACCCATCTTGCTGGTTGGAAGGGTTTTCTTTTATCTTTTCATGACCGTATTGTGCTTTTTAAATCTGTTATTTCGAGTTATTCCATCCATAATATGGCTATTTATAAGTGGCCTAGCAAGTTCATTGTGCAATGTGAGCGTGCAATTAGGAATTTTATTTGGTCTGGTGACTCTAATGTCAGTCGTGCTATTGTGGTGGCGTATGATAAAATCTGTTGCCCTTTTGAGGAGGGGGGTTTGGGTTTATCTCGTATGGCTACTATGAATTCTGCAATGTTGATGAAGTTATGGTGGAAGATCAGTACTTCTAAGAAGAATTGGGCAGGTTATCTTAAGGCTAAGTTTTTTAGTTGAAGAGGTTACATTAAGACTTATGGAGTGAAGTCTACCATTCTTCCATGCATTAGAAGGGTTTATAAATATGTGGAGGCTAATACTAAAGTTCTTCTTGGTGATGGCAGGTCTACTTCTCTCTATTATGATGTTTGGTATGGAGAAAAATGTTTTGCAGAGATATTGGATGATTTTATTCTTGACAGATTGGCTTTGGTGAGTGATTGTTATAGGGATAACCAATGGGTTTTTCCTGAAAATCACTTGAACTGTTTACTCGCGGCTGGTGTGGATGTGCATTATCTTCCTTTGCCAAATGGGGGTGAAGATAAGAGAGTTTGGATGCCAAACTTTTCAGGTGATTTTTCGGTAAGCTCTGCCAAGGAGCTTATTCGTCAGAAACATGGTAGCTTCAATGCAGCGTCTATGCTGTGGAGGAAGGAAATTCACCCTAAACTTGCGGCTCAAAAATGGAAATTCATTCGTGGTACTTGTGCCACTTTGGATATCATTCAATCTAGGTTCAGAATTCATTTGTCTAACAAGTGTGTTCTGTGTGAAACTGAGGAAGAATCGCTAGAACATATTCTTTTTCTTTGTTCTTTTGCATCTCGTGCGTGGTCTTGGATTTCTGGTATCTTTGGTATGACAACAAACTTCAACATTGTGGATTCTTTCAAGGCAGCTAAGGGAAGAAGTGCAATTGTCCGTGACTTGTGGCTGGTGGCGAACTTAGTAATCAGGTCAGAACTATGGGCTATGCGCAACAAATGCATTTTTGAGAAGCACAAACCGAGCTGGGGTCTTTTTTCTAAAAGAGTGCTGAAGCTAATACAAGAATACTCAGTCCGTCTAAAAGGGTTTATGCGCAACAGTGTGGAAGATATGGTGTTGTTGGATTACTTCCGTGTGGTTCATAGAAGTGTTAGACATCAGCAGCCTATTGAAGTGTTATGGAAGCCTCCGGAACTTAATGCGATTCTAATTTGTTGTGATGGAGCAGCGCGTGGGAATCCAGGCATTGCAGGAGCAGGAGTGGTGGCAAGAGACTCTAGCTGTGCAGTTCTTGGTGCTTTGAGTATTGGTCTTGGAGTTACTACAAACTATTTGGCGGAACTCTATGCAATTATAATTGGTATGGAATGGGCAATGCAATGGAATTATGATCTTATTTGTGTGCAATCTGATTCATATGGAGTAGTTCAAGCTTTACAAAGCTCTTCTATTCCTTGGTTGCAAGAGAAAGATGGGAGCGGTTATGCAATCATTATATTTCTATAAGGATAATTCACACTTACAGAGAGGCGAATTTTTCAGCAAATAAGATGGCTAAGAATGGTTGTTATCTTGATAATGAAGTGGGAATTCAGTATGAAGGAAGACCTGATTTTTTAATTTCCGTTGAAAACCCTAATGTTTCCTATTTTCGTTTCAAGTAGTTATACAAGTTTTTGGGGTTGCTGTGACCTCTTTTCTTGTAATCTACTTTTTGTAAATTTTGTTATCTATTAATACAATTTTTGACTTATCAAAAAAAAAAAACCCACATGGAGGTAGAACCGTGAAACCCATGTTTGGTGATTTGATAGGATAATCAATCACATAGTTTGGAAGTATGAAGAACCAATTCTAAACTTGTTTGGAAGTGTGGCAAATCGATTCCAAGATTGTAAGTATGAAAAAGGACCTATAAAAAAATGTCGACATACTTTGAACATGTGCAGTAACGCTTATCTTTTATTGTTCAAAGATATTCCTTAATAACTAAAGGAGAATTCCGGATCGAAAATAAATTGAGAATCTTTTAATTAAGGTTTTTAATTTTATATTTGGAAAATAAAAATTAGTAATGTGCATTTACTAATTGGAGATTTTCTAAGAGATTTCGGTCAATATTTCCAGGAATTATGGAAACCGAATTTGGAATTTATTGCATATCTTGAGAATATTCTATGTTTTGAAAATTCCTTGGTCTATAAATATCAAAGTTTGCATTTCGAGCAAACTAATCCTCAGAGCCAGCAAAACTACCTAGTTATGTTGTTACTTGTGGAGCCGCCTATTCGGAGAGGAAAGTAACCTAATTAGGAAAAATATATCAAATCTAATGAGTGCATATGCCTCTCTTCATATCGTATTCAAACTCAAGCTCTTAAATGGATTGTTCACTTGTATAGAGCCTAATAAGTATTTAAGCTCTTGGTTGCATTATTTATTAATGCAGGGCCTGCTAAGTATCTATCCTATGCCGTGTTCCCAACTGAACTCTTAGTACTGACATGATATGACAATTAATGTTCACTCCAGCTGAGTAGCATGAATTTCCCGAAGTGTCGGGATTAAGATGCGCATGAAGGTACTAAATCAGAGGCGCACAAGCTGCCCTGCTCTCCGAGATAAAAATTAGTGATTTTGTATCAACGTAAAAAAGTCACCATTAATTTTGTGTCAGGTTGCAAAATTCAATTCTCTAACCTAATTTTATCAATTTACAAAAAATTAGGTTTTCGCAGCCTGCACAATATCTCGATCCCTATTGGTCGAGATTAAACCTGGGCAAACTAGGAAACTGATCCATCATGGAACAAGTAGAAGCAGAATCTTACCAAAAGTTGGAAAATAAGAAATAATGGGAAACTGTGACAAATAAAGGTAGCAGCAGAAGGGGGGCGGCCGCGCCACTTGGCTGGTCGGTTTTCCCTAGCTGGCGCCTCCCATTTTAGAATGGCCATGCCCCATATCGCTGCCTGCCGGCCCCCTCTTTCCCACCGGACAATCAAATCGCTCCAAAGTCGCAAGCCACACTATTAATATAAGATGTAAGTTGGTCGGCCGACGTGCTTAGTTTCTTAAGAAAATAGATCTTGGTCGTCCAAGTCAGTCGCAAACTAAACACGACCACACGACTTGGCAAGCTCCATCACCTAACCCTAGATCTTGCAAGCTCAACAAATAAACCGCCGTTATGACAACCGTCTTTCCACCTATTATCTCAACTAATCACGTCGCTCCTAGCCTACCAGCAACGCTCCAATGGCTAAAGTAGGCTAGTCGAGCGGCTTGTTTATATAAGAAATTGAATCTGACTGTCCATGACCGTCTTAAAACGATCACGGTCGTATGACTTAGCCGACCGATTTAGCAAGCTTGGTTTCCTACTGGCGCGACCAAACAAGCTTCATGATACTCACCGACGGGCCCTCTGTTATTTCAACCAATTAGAACCCTCCTAGCCCGCAGGCGGTGCTCGCAATTGCTAGCCAATGTAGGCTAGTCAAGCTGCTCGAAAACAATCTTAATTAGGTCAAGACCGCCCATGGAAGTGTTAAATCAATCATGGCCGTCCAACTCGGCCGGCGGAATTGAATGACTTAGATTCAAGTTTGGCGACCAATAAGGTGCCATTATGCTCACCAGCGACCCGTCTTTGGCCCTGGACAATCACATCGCTCCTATCCTACTTGCTATGCTCTGAATCATTGGCAAAGTAGGCTAGCCACGCTTCATACAAAAGTATTAAATAAATTCAACGATAATCAACACCTGCCGCAAATCATCTCAACTATCGAACTTGGCCAGCTGATTTAGCCGATTTAGATTTAATTTGGGCCGACCAATGAGATGTCATAATGGCTATCAGCCATCCTTCTCCTATAAAGACCAACCACCTCATCTCTAACCTACACGGACAACTTCCGGCAGCTGCTCAAAGATGACTGGTCAATCTCCTTTTGAGACTGTGAATTCCGCGACTAACTAAAACAGGCTCCATACAACGATGATTCATATGCATCGATTATTTTTGAGTTGCTTGCTTAAAAGCGATGCTTTACATGCATCGACCAAAAACGATATTTTGTAAATATCAATTTCACAAATAATTTAATTATTTAACCTAAAAGTATTGTATGTTATTTTTGCGGCAAGTCTCACGAATTGACTTGTCACATATGACTACCTGCCGCCTAGCTTGCGCATCATTGGTCGAAATAATTAGGTCTTGCAAGAAAGACCCACTCAACAACTGCCATGTAGGACTTGTTCCATTCCTCATGTAACTTGCTACATATTTTCTACAAAAATACTCGAGACATCAAACATGTCACAAACTGGGTATGTTCATCAGGGTATTGGTCTGGCGGTTTACAGCGTGCGGCATGCAACACGCCCATTATGAGAAAGTGTCAGGAAAGGAAGACAGTTAGTGGAAGTATAGAAGTAGTGGGTGTTAAACCGACCAGTCTTCCCCTCATAGTAGGGACGTGGTTTTCACAATTTTACACGATCCCCACTTCTCCATTACTCAACTACTTCCACTTACTATGAGATCAGTGCGTTCGATTATGACTTGTATAAATATATTTTCAATCTATTTCAACCAACAACAATTTGTACAATTAAAGCAAGTATTCAAAGAACTTACAGCTTACATTGTGCAAAAAGGTTCTGCATTCTAATATAAGTCATAAAACAACTACACCTTACATATTTCATCATTATGATCTCAATACCTTCTCTGCTTCCCTCCCTAAGATCAACCATTCTCATTCATTCTGTGACCAAAGCAAAACTGGAACGACCATTTCTTGGTTTAGGCCAGAATTATACAGATTGATCTCTCGAATCTAAAGTACTCCTGTGAAGTACATTTGTTTAGGGTTTAGATTCGTTTCTCATCGACATACCCAGTTTACCATTTTCAGAAGAAACAGTTTTTACCCTACTACGAGCGGATTAGAAGAAGAGGGGCGATTAACAGGAGAATGAACAGAACGATGGGAGGATGAAGAAGAGCTTGACGCAACAGGTTCAAGATGACCTAAAACAGAGGAGAGAATAAGAAAAAAAAAGTAAAATAATATAATATATAAATACAAACATATAAATAAATCCCAAAACGCATTAAGTAACTGCAATATAATATTTGGACTGGCATGTGTTAGCTAAAACATCAAAGGCACAACAGAAAACCCAAACGACCGAAACAAAGAAGTAAAAAAAAAACACAAGGTACTTACGAGATTCCGAGGAAGAGGAACTTTGGTTCTCAGCTTCATCCATAAGCTCAGCATCACTACCGCCCGGAGAGTAATCATGCACAAATGATCCGAACTGGAAATGATCATCGCTCCCAACATATCATAAGGAGTGTGAAAAGGATGTTTAAGATCAGGAACCGTTTTTACAACCAAGGGCCTCCTGATAGAGTATAGGGTTATGCGGGGAGAAATCACCTCAGAAACACTCCTATCGATAGGCCGAACCCAGTTGGCGCTCAACAAGATCAATAAATGATCTAGAAGAGGGTGACCCCATTTTTGGAGCCTGTGAAGAAAGCGCAAGAGAAGTATTAGCAGAGCGAATAAAAGGAAGTCGCGGGATAGGTAGTATGCCAGCATACCTTTTCATCTTCTTAGCCAGACGGTCAGGCCTCCACTCGTGTGTAGGTAGATTAATATATTCTTCAATAAAAAGAGACCTAGGCTTGCAACCAATAGGCGTAGAACTCTAAAAAGAATATAACGCAAAAACGAACACAAAAGAACATAACGCAAGGATAAATACCTTGGCAGGCGGAGACTTGGTAGGAATTTCCAACTGTTTCAGTGCGGAAGGACGCCCCCCTTCTTGGAGCCAGATAAAGGAGGCAAAGAGCTGCCATTTTTAACTTTCTAGGAGATTCATCATCTGGAAGGGGGTCCCAGCTGGTAACTAAAGGTTGAAAAGGGCGACCCTTAGTACCTAAACAAAGTCTATATTGTTTGGAAATCTCATCACTCAACCTCACCTAACCTGATGCATGAAGCTCCTTGAAATCCGAACAGGACAGAGTCGGAGGAGGAATCGCGTCTCCAAGAAGGAGGTTCAGCACGTTTCGGTTAACATTATCACAATACACGCGCCACTCATTGGTAACACCTACCTTCCGCTGATGAAAAGGCTGATAAAAATAAAAATGAGATTTTTGATCACTCATTTGGAGACCTTCCTTGAAGACAAAACGGTCGAAACTCTTGCAAATTTGTAATTCTTCGTTAGAAGAAGCTTACAGAGGATCGTAAGGAACTCCTTGGTCAAAACCAAGCTGACATATGACGAGAATAGTATTGTACGCCTCAGATAAAAAAATTTCTTCGTGAAAGCCAGGAAGACGACCCGTCAAGATAGACAAAATAATATCAAATTCTCAAAATCAATCACATCTGCTGAACTAAGCCTCCTTGGGGACTGGATAACAAAATTGTAATTCAAAGGACCTGAAAGGTCGTCCCAATAAGATAAAGGTTTAAATTCGCTACCTTTATCCATATAATCTTTAAGATTATTCTTGGGAGGAGAGCCCTTCTTGTGATACAAATCCATCCGGGGATGAGAACGGGGTACTTCAACCAGTTGCTTGGTTCCGTCACCTCGAGTGACCTCTTCCTTTATCACGAGTTCGAGAGGATTTGATTGAGGACTATATAAAGGAAAACGCTCCCAAGCTCATACTTGAATGAAGTTAGCGGGAACAAAAGTCTCTACCTCATGAACCCCATCCACACGACGAATATCACGCGCCAACAAATCCAAATGGCGGTACAAACCACGTAGGAACATAGGGGCGAGCGGAAACGAGATACCACGAGACATTAATCCTGCTTAAGGAATCATCACGTTCTTAATAGTGTCCTGGGGACTATGCTCAAATACATCATGACATAACCAGAAAAGGAGAAAAGCTTCCAGCTCCGCCAATACCCTTTCGCTCGCTAGAGGTATATGAGCCCAATATTTTATCCAACATGAGAACGAAGCACGATGCTGTCCGGACCTAGATTTTTGACTACTCTTCTTTCCTTATGTTTCTTGCACATTATCAGATTCCTCGGCGATAACCGCCTTCAAGTGAGCCTTGATGGAGAATGTCGTAAGCTTGGGAGAGGACAGAACATTGGTAGTGGGACCATGCGCCACAGTCATGGTAACCTTGCCTTTTCTCTTGGATCCCGGCGCCTCTTTATCTTCCCCTTCCTCCACAGCTTCGACCTTAATCTCGCCCGACATTTGAAAATTTATTGACTATGTCTTGGCTAAAATCATGTTATCTCTAAGGGCCCTATCGCTCTTATTCATAGCCCTAAAAGTACAAGACTCAGCAAATCTAGTAGCACCATGGATGGGAAGTTCAGTAAGGGCGACCACATCCTCTAAGATTGGAGTCGCCTCACCCTAAGAAAACAAGAACATATGCGGATCAATCATCCAACGAGTGAACAAACGCACCAAGCTATCGTGATCTCACTGAACAGTCCTATACCTGGTGTTGATGGTGGATTTTCGACAAACGCTAAAATCATAAAGTCATAACCTTGCATATTCCTGATCCAGTAATCATACAAGTATGGAGACTCATGTCTCTCGTTTAAGCATGAAAACTCATGCCATGATGATCTCTGACTGAGCGTATTTCCTCTCAGATCATCCATAGGAACCTCAGACTGAGTGTATTGCCTCTCAGAGCATACATGAATATGCAGTCTCTCAATTGAGACCACGACATATTTCATCAATACTGAACAATTTCAGTAATCACTTTTATATAGAATCGAATGATCGGATGGCTCCTAGACAGCTTGCCTTCTAGTATAGAGTGATAACATCTTCATGATGTAACAATGTTTTCCCTGACTATATAAAAGACATATGTATAGAATCTTAACGATTGGACGGCTCCTAGACAACTTTCCTGCTAGTATAGAGCCATAACGTCTTCAGGATGTAGCAATGTTTTCCCTGACTATACAAAATAAATATGATGCTTCAATTAGCTCATATCACTCAATTCTAGAATAATTGTAATGCTCATAGACAGCTTGCCTGCTAGTACAGAGCCGTCAATTAATTATTATTTCTAGTTGCAATATTCATCAACTGAATTCCTAAAAAATATTCCACGTTCTTCATAATATTTCGTTCTTCAATTCATGGCTCTTCCCAGTAGAATTCCATGAGTTAGTAATAAATATTCGACGTACGGGCAACTGAGCCACCACCGAATAAGATCCGAGAAAACGGTGCAAGTGTACTTAATAATAATGAACGAACGAGCACCTGAATGCATGAACGAGCATTCAAAAATACGAACGAGGAAACCTATGCAAAATAGGGAAGAAAAATTATAATAATAAAATATTAAAATGAACGCCTACGGGATCAGACCTACTAACGGCCGGCCATGCCCTAGACCTGGCCGGTCTCACACCTTGTAATTCCTTATTTTATAATTATTATTAATTCCTTCATCTCATCAAACTCCTCCGTTTGAGAAAAACCCTGGTTTCTCCATATTTTCTCAAATATTGCTCAAACGCGCGTAAAAAAATATCAAATTCTCAGGATTGAGACACGGACACTATGGTGATGCGGGCATGTTACCTTGATCGACCAGGGTCGGCCCTTTGGCTTGCAGGAAGCCGGTCCCACATATTTTCATAATTTGACCTAATTTGTTCATATTAGGTTCAAACTCTTCCAAACAACTTGGACTTTCATCAAACGATCGTCAGTCGGTCCCATGACCACCAGGGCCAGTTCCATGACTTCTTGGTCGGTCCCTCACTTCTCCATAATTAGGTTTTATTACCTAATGCTCAGACTAGTACTATTTTCAGTAAATGATTAAACCAGCATTTAATCATCCTTTCACCAACTGGTCTTCAAGGGACATTGGTATTTGCTCACTCGATTTTTTTTTTGATAAGTCAAAAATTGTATTAATGATAACAAATATACAAGAGATGTTTATAAGAAAAGAGGCAAAAGCCCCAAAAACTTATAAACTATTTGAATCTATAATAAGAAACATTAGGGTATTCAACTGAAATTAAAAATTGAGGCCTTCCATCAAAGTGACCTCCAACTTCACTATCAAGGAAACAACCTCTCTTCGCCATGTTATCCGCTGAAAAATTAGCCTCACGGAAAGTGTGAATAAATCTAATGGCATCGTAGCTTTGACAAACTGCTAACCATCTTGGTCGTGCAAACCAAGGTAAGCTATTACCTATAAACGCTTCCACCACACTAGCCGAGTCTGATCTGATGCAAACGCGACGAAAACCCCATCTAGTAGCCCATTAAAGACCCACCATTATTCCATATAATTCAGCTAAGAAGTTGGTTGTTATTCCCATACCAATGGACATAACACCAATAACGTTGAAACTAGCATCCCTAGCTACCACTCCATCTCCGGCTATACCTGGACTGCCTCTTGCTGCCCCATCGCAGCACAATTGTAACTCATTTTGGTCTGGCGGATGCCAAAAACATTCTACCGGCTGAACAAACTTCACACTCCTATGCTTCACACGGAAATAATCTAACAGAAGAATGTCTTCAGAGCAATTTCGCGTGTGACCTTTGAGACGAATCGAATAATCCTGAATTAGCTTCAAAACTCGCTTGAAGAAAACACTCCAGTTCGCTTGTTTATGTTTAAAAACAGCTTTATTTCTTACGGCCCAAAGCTCCGATCTGATCACCAGGTTAGCTAGCCACAGGTCACATATCATTCGACTCCTACCCCGAGCAGCCTTGTAAGAAATCAACAGATTAAAGTCAGCATTAATACCAAAAATGGAAGAAATCCAATTCCAAGCACGAGCAGCAAAACAACACTGAAAAAGGACATGCTCCAGAGTCTCTTCTGCAGTTCCACAAAGCGAACGTTTGTTTGCTAGCTGAATCTTAAATCTTTCTCTGATAAGGTCATATGTCGCGCAAGCTTTACGTATGAACTTCCAATTTTGAGCAGCTAAAGTTGGATGGATCTCTTTTCTCCAAATGAGAGACGCACCCTCCAGCGTATTATATCTCTGCCGAATTAAATTTTTTTGCTGAGCTAACAATGAACTCCCCTTTATATTCCGGCAGCCAGATTCGCATACCATTCCCTCCAACTGGAATTGAAGCTGATTGACATCTAAACCCGCAGCAAGCAAGAGGTTCAAATGGGCTTCAGGGATCAACAATTGATTGTCAACCAGGACTTCGCTAACCAAACAGTTCTGTCAAGTGAATGATCATTGAAAATATCCGCAACACATTTATTACCATGCCAAGCATCATAGTAAAGAGAAGTAGAACGACCATCCCCCAACTGAACTTTAGTGTTAGAATCAACTAGTTGGTGCACCTTCCGAATACTAGGAAGAATATAAGATTTAACACTATATTGTTTGATATAACCATTTCTCTCAAAGAATTTAGCTCGTAGAAAACCAGCCCATTTCTTATGAGAAGTATGAATATTCCACCAAAGTTTCATGAGAAGAGCTGTATTCATAGTAGCCATACGAGTTAAACCAAGAACCCCCTCCTCAAAAGGACAAAAGATTTTATCAAAAGCAACTACAACAGCGCGACTAACATTTGAATCCCCAGACCAAATAAAATTCCGAATTGCTCTTTCACATTGAAGAATGAACTTCCGTGGCCAGCGATAGATAGCTATGTTGTGAATAGAATATCTTACTCTTTTGACGACACACAGTTTGGCCAGAAGCGCGTTGGTATTTACCCAATAAGTCCACCATGCTATGAAGACTCTTTAGGTTGTGATTAAAAAAAATTCGTGGTTGTAGTAATGAGGTTCAAACTCTCGGACTTGTGAAGATTAAATTTAAAGATTTAATAAAATTATATACAAAATTATTAACAATGGGTGCGAGAGGTAACAAAGACACTACATTCCACTATTATGCAAAATTGAATGATAAATATTTCAAAACTCTATTCAATTCTTAAGTCCTTTTTTATCTGTAATTCACTATCAATCATACAGATTCTCAAACATTATTTGCAAACCTTAAGCATAGATTATCAAGAGATTAAACCAAGCATAACCTATCAAACTGAATAACAAATAATTAAGACAATCATTCAAACAATTTAAAACTCTGCAAAAGCAGCGATTAGGTGAATTATATAATTAAATGAAATAGTTACCCATTTATGTTGCATGAATATCTTCCTCCATTGCCTTGGTTACGAGAGAATTAGCTCATCATAGTATAAATGCTCTCAAAATAATTTATTATGGCTCAAAAATGGTTTACAAATGATGAGAAGAAGAGAAAATGGTGTAAACTGTAATCTGCGACGCACAAAAAGCGTCACAGAATGAACGATAAATGACAAGTGTTGCTGGTTTAGACTGCTGCGACCCACGGTGTCCTTAGACACTGTTCATAAACGACTGTCCTTGCGAGTCCGTTCTTCGTGTTCTTGGTGTTCTTCATCATCAGCACAGCAGCAGCAACAGAGTTTCATCAACTCTTGATTTCTGCTTCTCTGGCCCTCCTATCGACTCCCCAAACTCTCGACAACCCTTCTAGGACTCATGTATCTCCTATTTATACATTCCAGGCGCATCAAATCTCGCCATTAATTCCTCAAAATTTTCACAGTAAAGGAAAATTATTCTTGGGAATAATTTCTTATTTTCTTTCTCTGCATGCGTTAATTGTCTTGATAATTTCCAAAATCTGTTGATATGCAACCTAGGAGAATATCTGCACTTAACTTCCACAACCCATGCAGCATCTTTACGTAATTTTCTTTCCAAGTTTAACCGATATCTCTTCTTTCCTGCTTTAATCGAGAATCGATTATCTGGCAAAATTTGATCGATCCCAACCACCACAATATCTTCTTATATCCATATCACATATACCCATTAAGTTTCAGCGATTTAATCTCCTTATAACACCTTCAAAAATCGATTGGAAAATCTACCAGTGTATAAAGAAAATTTCCCGCCAAAATTGTTTTGAATTTGAGAAGAAGGGTGCCCCTTAACCAGATGGGGTGCGAATAGCAATTGGGGTGGAAATAGTAATTTTTCTGGGTTCCTCAAGCACATTTCTGGGGCGTTTCCGGTGCATTTCTGGGGTGCCTTTAGTAATTTTCTTCGGGGTGTAAAACACCACTTTTTGAGCCCATTTCGCCGCAAGGGCTTATTTCTCTAAAAACATCCTACAAAACACAAAATAACACAATAAGTACTTAATCGAGTCTAACAATACAGAATATTGAGAACAAAATAGACACATAAATGCGTCTATCAAATACCCCCAAACTTATTATTTGCTAGTCCTCGAGCAAAACTAAAAAATAAAACCGAGTTAATCTCGGGTGGGTTTAACAGAGGTGTACCCACAAAAACCATGACTTCTAATTGGTCACAAGTATCCAAAGAGCTATGAGGACATACATATTCTCAACCTATCTCCAAGTAACTAGAATGCCAGAGAAATTAAAGGTGTCAGCTCTAAAGCTGACTGAAGAAAAGGGGAGACACATCCGCACGACTGCTAGATAAAGAGATATCCGCTACACAGCTAGATAAACATTGTAAGATGCGTCCGCTGCTTTACAGCTGGATAAGATTAGGAGAGAGATAAAGATGAGAGGGACATCTGCTACACAGCTGGACTAATTACGTGTGATGAGTTAAACCAGTGCTAGAAAGATCTTGTGCCAGATTGAAAGCAGACTAACAAAGCAACCAAAATGCATCTTTCTTCGACTCTCTCACAGTGCTCAGTAGAAATAACGTCTTCTTCGGTCTTCAACTGTTGATGATAAACTCTCGAACCTCATAGAACCTTGACAATTAACTCTTCTCTTCGATTTCTTGCTTGACTTATAAATTTCTTCTTCCCTATGGCCTTATTGAACAAAAAGAACGTAATGATGTTTTTTTTTTTTTTTTTTTTTTTTTTTTTCATTTTTTTTTTTTTTTTTTTTTTTTACAACAAAATTTACATGGCCATGAGAGAAGGACTTTAGAACTTGGATCTTCACAACTTGTGATGTCTTGGTATCATGAACTTCAACAACAACTTATATCATTTGCTCTTGTAACTTCTTGTAACTAAGTCTTCAACTTTGATTTTTGAATTATTCTTTTCTATTGTTGCTTCTAAACCTTAAACGTCTTCAACTTTTTCATAAATTTTGATGTCACTCCGCTTGTTGATGATGATAAGTTTCTACTGAGAGAGAGTCGTAATCCAGTAACTAAGACTACATTGTGAGGTTGCTCTGTCTTTCTGGCATTTCCTTCTGACCTACTTGCCTTTCCATCATGGATGGTTAGGTCCATCACGGTTACCCTATAAAAGGAACAAGTTCTCTCCTGAATTTCAAGGATCTCAATGTCTTTTTCTCTAATGTCTCAATAGGTTGTTATCTCTAGCATTCCAATTTCTATCTTTTCGGTGAGAAACAGTATGTAAACTTAGCTAACCGGGTACTATGTGACGCTAGAAGTTTCAAAGATGCGATTAAAATGTTTCTCCCATACCCCCAAACTTAAATCTAACATTGTCCTCAATGTTCTAAAGATAAAATTAAAAGCATGAACAAGGAGAAACTGTTACCACTTGAAGCAAAAGAGATAAGGAAAGATATTACCGTGTCGCAAGAATATTGGGTTACCTCCCAAGAAGTGCTAAGTTTAAAGTCTTCAGCCAGACGTAGGAAAGGTATTAGTCACCACGTAGAATCATATAGTAGTAGCCGGAATAACTGTGGGTCATCTGGATCAAAAAGTGTTACCCACAAGAAGAGGAAACTGCAACAGACCAAGAAGATACCGAACATACCCTTGCTTAAGACAACTACATCTAGTTGTGGTTCAGGTTCAGGCTCTATAAAAGGGTCTAAATAAAAGGTTTTCATCGGTTGGATTTCCTCAAAGCTAAGATCCGGTTCAGGTATTAGAGTCTGGAAAAACTCAACTAAGAACTTATAAGCACATAACAACAACCTGAATAACTGGGGATCCTCTAAGTCAATCAGATTTGACTCACACAGCTGACCACAATGAAAGAGGTGGTCTTCCTTAAGAAAATGTGTCGACCCTAATATCCTAAAGTGATTAGGTTTAGTCTCAAAATTTAATAACCGACACATCTTAAAATCAAAAGTTCCCACAATTGGTAGAAACGTTTTTGGTGGGAAAACAAAGTCAATCTTGGTATGATTTCCTGAGCTAACCTCATCAACCAGAGGATGCGTTTCTAACAGTTGAGACTCGTGTTGAATATTATTAAGTTCGGGAAAACGAGTACGAAGATAGTCTCGTAAGATGGGTGAGGCATTGATGTCAAGTCCCAAGTGAGGGATATTTTTAAGAGTTAAAGAACATGGAGAATGATAATCACCCCCAAACTTAGAGTTTTCGGCGTCTCTAGGTAGACTGGTCATAATCTCCCTAATTTCTAGGTCATCAGATTCCTGAAAGTGGGCGATTGATTTTTCTAAGTCAGGTTCATCCCCGCTAATCTCTACGAGTTCTTCTAAGACTATTGTTTCTAAATCGTTTGACTCGAAAACAGTACTCTCAAGATAAACTGGTTCCTCTAAACCATCATCGGTTTCGTAATCATCGTCTAAAATGGGGGTATTTCTAGTCAAATCCTCGTCCTTTTGAATAGGTAAATAATTATTAAAATTATTTGTATTTGAACTAGAAATATCATTATAATCATCATCACCATCCTCCTCCTCATCATCATCACAATATAATTTTTGATATTCACGAATTCTCAAGCTTTGTTCCCAACTACATGGTCTATGTTTATAATATTTCTCATAGATCGTTAGAGGTGATTCTTCAATAAAAGTTGGAGTATCCATATATCGCTGCCCACGCATATATTCACCAAGAGTCATTTCCGAAGACTTCTCTTGATAACGCGAATTTCAAGACATATATTCTCGCAACGTCATCGCAGGTGGCGTCTCCTCAAAAGGATTCATCACCGAAGAAATATAAACTACAGAGGGATTCTATACAATCACAAACAAGGCCGACTCGACTCCACCAAAGCAAACCTAAATATTTCTAGCAAACAAAAAGCATGATGGCTCCACTTAGATTGTTTCTAGACCAGCTTCTATCTCTCGAAGGGGAATTCGTTACAGTTTGAGCAACCCCTCTGGATCAATCCGAGCTAATGTGAGATGAAACTGAGGCGAGGGAAGCTCAATGGAGCTTTGATACCCAAGGCCTCACCGGCGTTACAAGGCGGCTTGTTTCAACTCCCAGAAGTCACCATGAACTTTGAAGTTGCTTAAAAGGTAACCAATATCCTTCGAAAATTTTTCCTAACAAGCTCGATACCCTATAGGTCTCTTTCTAATCATATTTTAAAGCTTGAGTTCGCGTTAGGTTTTGTTTTCCTAAAACGGGCAAGAAGGGAACGGTGATGAAATCCGAACCCTTATCTTGTTTAGGCCAGGCCTTGCCCTTTACTAGGAAAATAAAGACAGCCCGGTTCGTCCTTAAGCAATTATCACCTTAAGGCATACAGTAACTCGCTTGCAGGGGATTCGCGAGTGTTTCGATTGAACTTACCTCCCGTACCAGACGGGGGATGAACCGTTGTCGTCGACTCGGGCCACGACTCCTATGCCGTGTACGAACCCGAGGGGCCGAGACGATATAGTAATCGTCGTCCTTCCCTGCACACAGTTTATATAAATTTTTTTTTTAATAATACCCTTCCGTAGGGTTAAAAAAAGAATAAAGTCCGATTGTCCAGAATAAAGTCCAAATAAAAAGTCCAAAAATTACAAAAATTATGAAAAATAAAGCCTATTTACAAATCCTAAAAAAAAAATTATGTCTTTTTTTTCTTCTCTTTTAGCTTTTAGCTTTAAGCTTTTTGTTCCCAAGTCCTTAGTATTCCACTTCGAACCTGTAAATCAAAGACACAAAAAGAAACGTAAAAAGGAATAAATAATAGTAAAAATAAAATAAAATAATAAAAACCTAAAAATTCTACCTAAGCACAAATCCGCGTCGGCGGCGCCAAAATGATTAAAAAATTTTCGTGGTTGTAGTAATGAGGTTCAAACTCTCGGACTTGTGAAGATTAAATTTAAAGATTTAATAAAATTATATACAAAATTATTAACAATGGGTGCGAGAGGTAACAAAGACACTACATTCCACTATTATGCAAAATTGAATGATAAATATTTCAAAACTCTATTCAATTCTTAAGTCCTTTTTTATCTGTAATTCACTATCAATCATACAGATTCTCAAACATTATTTGCAAACCTTAAGCATAGATTATCAAGAGATTAAACCAAGCATAACCTATCAAACTGAATAACAAATAATTAAGACAATCATTCAAACAGTTTAAAACTCTGCAAAAGCAGCGATTAGGTGAATTATATAATTAAATGGAATAGTTACCCATTTATGTTGCATGAATAGCTTCCTCCATTGCCTTGGTTACGAGAGAATTAGCTCATCATAGTATAAATGCTCTCAAAATAATTTATTATGGCTCAAAAATGGTTTACAAATCATGAGAAGAAGAGAAAATGGTGTAAACTGTAATCTGCGACGCACAAAAAGCGTCACAGAATGAACGATAAATGACAAGTGTTGCTGCTGTTTAGACAGTGCTGCGACCCACGGCTGTGTGTCCTAGACACTTTTCATAAACGACTGTCCTTGCGAGTCCGTTCTTCGTGTTCTTGGTGTTCTTCATCAGCAGCAGCAGCAGCAACAGAGTTTCATCAACTCTTGATTTCTGCTTCTCTGGCCCTCCTATCAACTCCCCAAACTCTCGACAACCCTTCTAGGACTCATGTATCTCCTATTTATACATTCCAGGCGCATCAAATCTCGCCATTAATTCCTCAAAATTTTCACAGTAAAGGAAAATTATTCTTGGGAATAATTTCTTATTTTCTTTCTCTGCATGCGTTAATTGTCTTGATAATTTCCAAAATCTGTTGATATGCAACCTAGGAGAATATCTGCACTTAACTTCCACAACCCATGCAACATCTTTACGTAATTTTCTTTCCAAGTTTAACCGATATCTCTTCTTTCCTGCTTTAATCGAGAATCGATTATCTGGCAAAATTTGATCGATCCCAACCACCACAATATCTTCTTATATCCATATCACATATACCCATTAAGTTTCAGCGATTTAATCTCCTTATAACACCTTCAAAAATCGATTGGAAAATCTACCAGTGTATAAAGAAAATTTCCCGCCAATTTATTTTTGAATTTGAGAAGAAGGGTGCCCCTTAACCAGAGCTGGGGTGCGAATAGCAATTGGGGTGGAAATAGTAATTTTTCTGGGTTCCTCAAGCACATTTCTGGGGCGTTTCCGGTGCATTTCTGGGGTGCCTTTAGTAATTTTCTCCGGGGTGTAAAACACCACTTTTTGAGCCCATTTCGCCGCAAGGGCTTATTTCTCTAAAAACATCTACAAAAACACAAAATAACACTATAAGTACTTAATCGAGTCTAACAATACAGAATATTGAGAATAAAATAGACACATAAATGCGTCTATCAGGTTACCCTTGCAAAAAATCATAATGTCATCAGCAAAGAAAAGATGAGTAAGAGAAATGTTACCTCTTGTAACCCATAGGGGTCATTTTCTTCTCATTAAACAGCTTGGTAATATTTCTGCTAAGAACGTCTTCAATCAACACAAAAATCAATGGAGAAAGAGGATCTCCTTGAGGTAAACCTCTATTAATTTTGAAATATCCCTCAGGATTGCCATTCAGAAGAATAGAGATTCTAGCAGAATTAAGGATATTAAAAATCCAAGAACACCACTGATCAGAAAAACCAAATCTACGAAAACTTCTAATACAAATGCCCAACTCACCGTGTCAAAAGCTTGAGATATATCAAGTTTAAGACCAATGTTGTCATCCTTGCGTTTTAAATGAAGCTCATTGACCATCTCAGAAGCCAAACTAATGTTCTCATGGATATTGCGACCCTTCATAAACGCCACCTGTTCTTCAGAAACAAGCTTGTCCAAAATACTACCAAGTCTAGTAGCTAGGATCTTAGAAAAAATTTTGAAGAAAAAATTACTAAGCCCAATCAGACGAAAATTATGAAGAATATTAGCCCTTCTTACCTTGGCAAGAAGAATGATAAGGCTAGAATTCACACCATTCGAAATATGACTAGTACCCCAACAATGTATCACCGCCTTAACCAAGTCATCTTGGATAATATCCCAGCAATGATGGTAAAAACAACCAGAAAAACCATCCGGACCCGGAGCACTATCAGCTCCTAAATCAAAAACTGCTTGCTTGATTTCTTCAGGAGAAGGAATTTGGTCCATGGTAAGACTTTCTTCAGCAGTAATGGAATCATGAACAAAATCAAATAAATCCATATCATAATCCAAACCCTGGCCATTAAATTTCTCCTCATAATAATTCGCCACATGGTCACGCAGCTGGTCATAATCCGAAATAGTAGCACCATTGTTATCCACTAACTCAGAAATAGTGTTTGAACTCCTTCGGATGCGAATACTATTGTGAAAGAAATTGGCGTTGCTTGATCCCTCAACAAGCCACTGATTTATAGACTTTTGCTTAAGCATTGTGGTGTGCTGAAGCCTGGTTTCACCAAGAGTATTCATAGCATCCTTCATAATATTAAGTTTAGCAATATCAGTTGGATCTTCATCTGAGATGCGCGCAACAGTTTCAAATCTCAACTAATCTTGTTTTAAATGAGAGTGAATGTTTCCAAAACCCAACAAATTCCATTCCTTCATAATCCCTTTCAACCTATTCAACTTGAATGGAAAAATAAAGTCCGGTAAGCCATGAAATGGCATATTCCAACTGTCTTGAACCATACGAAGGAAATCTGAATGCAAAAACCACATCTTTTGTATTCTAAAAGGAGCTCTCTTAGGACGAGAGACCACAAAAGGATAGCCCAACAGAGTAGAATGATCCGATACTTCTCTAGGAAGAGCTTTGCGACACCAACTTTCATACTTTGCCAGCCAAGCATAATTAATAACTGCTCTATCGAGTTTTCTTATAATTCTATCATAGCCCGATTTTCGATTAGTCCAAGTGAACTTAGTACCCAGAGAATCAGCTTTAAAAAGATTATTATCATCCATCCAGTCACTAAACTCGTTGATAGCCGAGGTCCTAGGCTCCAGACCCCCTTCTTTTCATCAAGACGCAAAATACAATTAAAGTCTCCCATGACAAGCCATGGAGTAGTTGTATCTTGCATACTAAGCTGCTGCCAAAGACTTCTACGAGTAACTTGAACATAGATAGCATGCACAAAAGATATATGAACTCCCTCAACCTCAATAGTAATGGCTTGCTTACTCATATTAACTACAGAAGGACTTATTTCATTAAAAAAACAAACCCAAAGATTAGCAATACTGGAAACATAAGAATTATGAATAATATCTGGAGAAAAACCTTCCATCTGAAGTCTTCTACCAAAGTTAGACGAGCACGCTACCTTTGGTTCAGCAAGACAGAAAATATCCGGCTTGAATTCCCTTATTAAATCTCTAATCTTACAGTGTGCTGCTTCACGTGCAACACCGTTAATATTCCAAAACAAAACCCGCATAATTAAACTTTGGGTGTTTGATTCTTATTTAGTTTAGTTGTTTTAGCAGAATTTGAGGAGGGCTTGAGGCCTGGAGAAGAGCCCCTTCGAGCACGAATTCCTAACTGCGAATTCTCCTCAGTGTCAAACAGAAAATCCATATCCTTCAAGGAATTTATTTTTGCTTGGAGAGCAATTAACTGTCGGTGCTTAGCTTGCCTGGCTGCTTCATCAATCTTTCCAAGCACCATAGTATCCTTGCCACTGTTATCACCAAGTATATTAAAACTATTATGAGAGATGTATTCCGATCTTTCTTCAAGAGCATCACACAAAGGTGTAGACGAAGATGCAGCTAAAATCCTATCATAATGTGGAATCTAGTTCTAGCCAATTCGATATTCCCATCTGACTTAGTGTTCACGACAGAAGTACTCATCGACCTTGCTTTACTAACTAAAACTGAATGCGACAAAATGGCCTGTTTTTTTTTCCTCAAATTCAGCAGAAGCCAAGCGCAAAGCAGCTTCGGATTTTGCGAAGTCATCTTGTAACTGTTGTTCCAACTCAACAGCGTCTCTAATGCTTACAATTTCATTAACTTCAGAGGATGTTGACGAACTTTTCCCAGTTTGTGCAGGCACTTCAGGGACAAACGGAATGTTGGGAGCATTCTTTCCTTTCTTCCTGCTTCTAGCTTCATGCCATTCCTTTCCAACATTAGGGTATGAAACATGATGGGGATTTTGAAGAGGAACAACAACGAGAAGTTTCTAGCTAGTAGCGTGTTGAGGATTCTGCTTCTTGTGACATTCAGAGTTTGAATGACCAAGTATACTACATTTTGAGAAAATTTTTGGCCTTTTGAGGATCTCAAAAGGTTGCCAAAATTCTAATCCTCCAACTGTAACATGGATACCATCTGTGTCAATCTCTGCAAAATCTATATCAATAAGTATAGATGCAAAATGACCATATTCATGAGCCAATGTTCGTTTGTCAACCACAACTGGATTACCCAAAGCTTTTCTCATAGCCAAAAGAGTTTTTTCAATCCAAAACTCGACTGGTAAACCCGGGAATTTGATCCATACAGTAGCTCGAGAAGTTATCTGTTTATCTGGATCAAAACTAGGGTATTTGCTTACTCGAGCATCTGGGCACTACATGGTCGGCCCATCATCCCACGTAGTCGATCCCTCTTTCACCTAGTGGTTGATTTTTCATAAAATCATCAATTGATCGATAGTTGATCAAAATTAGGGTTTCGAATCTAATGCTCCTCAAAGCATAATTCTGAACAGGTTCAAACACTAATGATTTTATGTTGATCCTGCAATCGACATTTTTAATTGATTATACTCGGCCCAGTTGCCAGTATCTTAAATTAATAATTTATTTGATCCCGCTACCAATAATTCATCAGAGCAATATTTGCTGAGACTATGAATAAATCAAGACTTATAGTTTTGACAACTAAACTTGACAAACAAGCTTGAGATAGCAACGCTTATGAGTTCGACCGAGAAGTGCTCTAACACAATCTACCCCTTTGTCAATTTTAGTGACAAAACTATCAATATATATGGATAAAAAATAAATCTTTGAAAACTCCTTGAATCCATCATGCTTGATTTTCTTGGTTTCTTCAACTCCTTGAACTCTTGGTAATTTCAAGTAGCAATGATTCTGAACCTGTTCAACTCATCATTGTTGTTGTTGAAGATCCGTAGCGATAAAAACATTGAAAACATATATTTTCAAACATCGTTATACATAAACATTTTATTATTAACTTCTCCAAAGTTCAATTGTATCCCAACTCTGAAGTAATACTGCGATGATATGTTTCTCCCCTTTAATCAATACTTACATCTTTTGCATAATATGTGAAACCGATTATTGATTCACTCCCCTTTACATAATGATCCATAAACCATATGTATGTAGTGCAAAACTACTAAATAATTCTCCCACTTTTTGTCAATAAAATTTGCAAAGGTACGAAAATCGTGGGATCGTAATGAATACAACCAAAGGATATATCAAGTATTAATGAAGTTTAGAGATTCTACATTATAATATAGTTAAAATGTAACTCCTCGTATCAACTTTTTTATATGATATCACATAGTAAGAAATAGCTAGAGCTCATCTAGGAGATTTAAGATACAAGCATCCCCTCCAAATTCCACAACAGCACTCCCACAAAGATATAGCAATTAAGCAAAAGTTCGTTTAAGAACTCTCCCCAATTTGATGCCATTCTCAAAAGAAAAACATGAATGACCTTGTTTTATGAAAAGGAAGGACTTTGTTACACATTAACAAATCACACAGATTTGCATCCGAAAATCGACTGAAAATAATCTTTACGCCAGTTACGGTCAAAACATAATTTTAATCAGTATGACCCAACATAAGAAAATCATACGGAGTGTTTCAAGCAGTAAAAACATAGAAGTGTGATCACGAGTAGATCAATACTGAGATAAAATTCTGAAAGAGTTTGTTCTATTTTCCGTTTATAAAAAACATAATGGATTTAGCTTTGGAGCATATATGAATTATTATCGATTCACAAATAATGATTACATGCTGCAAGTTCATCTTCCAACAACTCTAGAATTTAAATAAATAAATCTAAAAACATGCAAGATGAAAATCATTGGAAATAGTTTGTGTAATCGCAATTTTTGCTATACTAAACCCTAGTTATCCTTCTCAAAAGTAAGAATAAATTCTCACAAGATGTTTCTTAGACAAGATACAATCTAAAAGAGTTTTGCTCTGAGTTTCCCAGACTATTTTCGTAGTTTCTATAGTCATCAAGTTCCACTTCGATAAGGTCCAATCTGGATTCAACAAGTTCAATTTTCTCCTCAAGCTTTTTTGTAGAGGCTTGTAGTTCAGAGTGTTAGAGCATTGCTCGGTCGAACTCGCAAGCGTTGCTATCTCAAGCTTGTTTGTCAACTTTAGTTGATCAAAACTATATACTTGATTTCTAGTCTACTTATGGCTATGTCTCGGATTAGGATAGAAGTGTGTAGTTGAGATTTATACTTCACGGCGTTCACCAATCGAAGAAGAAAATCTACTAAAGAGCTTGGAGGAACTTCATCAACAAAAGGTATGTGGAGACTGAAACTTATCTATCACTCAGAAGTCTATTCTATTATATTTCTAAAGAGACTAAGTCGTATACTTATATAGACTTTAATATTATACACATTTGATATTTCGAGCCGAATTTATCTCGCTTAGTTATTTCTCGAAATATGTGTTGGAAGATTTTAGCTTTAGCTAAGTTCATCGTATACCTGACGAGTTTAGTTGGAGAGAATTTATTTGTTGGAAACTAAATATTAAGTCAAAGATGATCATGTGAAAATTACCTTCAACATTTAACATGATTTATGTGAGACAGTCATCTGATGTTAACTTGGGAAGTTTCGTATTGATCGATTAATCACTTAAAAATTGCTTTAAGCTAGTGGTATGTGTAAGATTACCATTGTTGTCTTCTAATATTTGTTTCAATCATTAAATGCGAGTTTAGAACGACTACCAACACCTAGATATATCACAATAGGTATACTTTGTATGTGCACTGTGGAAGTCTAGTTCAGGTCCAGAAGTATTGTTTGCGAACCTTGTTTGCGAACTAGTTTACCTGTAAAAAGGTCCGGAACTGTTGTTCGCGTACTCTTTTTGCGAATGGCTAGACAAAGGCCAAATCCGAAACTGTTGCTCGCGTAGCTTATTTGTGAACGGTTGGACAAAAACAAAGTCTGAAACTGTTGTTCGCGTACTCAGTTCGCGAACACAGTGGTCAAGTTCTAAAATCAGTAAAGTGTGATTTTCATACTCATGAACTCAGGTTCGTTTGCGAACTAAAGTCTCTGGAACTTTAATGATTAAGGTATGTGAACTAGTTTTACAAACC
The DNA here is from genome assembly GCF_003573695.1 of Papaver somniferum. NCBI lineage: Eukaryota > Viridiplantae > Streptophyta > Magnoliopsida > Ranunculales > Papaveraceae > Papaver > Papaver somniferum. Next base: position 107,321,396 of record NC_039358.1, read on the forward strand.
GTGGCATTATGTTCATGAATTGGTTCTGGCGTAAGTACTTTGTACAATTACAAACCAAACCGAATATGTGTCAAATGGTTCATATATATTTCTATGAGATGATGAACATTTGAACAACTATCTTGAAATACATTTAGATTCATTTGATTATCTATCATGATTGATTAATCATCATATTTGATATAGAAGTGTTAGATGAATATGGATAAGTTATAAGTGTTAATATGGATAACTTCGGCTAACTATTATTGAGCCAACAAGTTATACACGTTTGGGTACGGTTCATCCATATCTAAATATAGGTATATTTCATTTGTGTGTATCAAGATAATGCCATCTAACGGTAGAGATTGATTGCTTTGTTTCTAAGCAGACTTCGCTTGAATCTTAAATCAGGAGTTCATCTAACGGTGAATATCAATTTCTTTGTCACTAAGCTTTCTTAGCTTTGATTTTAAGCAACCCTGATTTAAAGACTATATAAGGGAGAAGAGAACTCTAGTAGCTGGGAAACCTAATACCGACACGCTCGTGTGTCCTAGTTGTAAACTAGAGCCGATTCTCCTTTAACTTAGGTTTTTTGAAAACCATTATTAGGCTAACAACTTGAAGACTTCATTTGGGATTCGTGAAGCCAGATCCAACTATTTTCTCTGTAGTTGCGTATTCTGATCTTACTTGTTCTATCTTATTGAGTTTTATCTTCTCTAAGATTTACTCGAGAATCATCTCCGATAGGTAAGAAATAAAAAATAATCACAACAGTTCTTCGTCTCAGACTCTTGTGATTCCGCAATAAATTCTTTTGTTAATCAGTTAGGTTATTATGAAGTGACTAATATTTCTAGGCTGTTTTTCGGGAGTATAAGACCGGATTATTAGTTGATTCCTGTTCACCTTGATTTTGGTATCAAAAGACGGAATAAAAAGAATAAAGTATAGACATATATGTGGGAGACAGATTTTTTTATAAGTTTCCGACTGTGGGTCGTAGCAACTCTTAGTTGTGGGTGAGATCATCTAAGGGAATCAAGTGCGCAGAGTCCTGCTGGGATTCAAAAGGCATAAGGAACGCGACTGTACCTTAATCGGTGTGAGACTTGGTTAGGGCTAAACTACATTCCAGTACGAAGTTAACTTGTAGCAGGCTAGAGTCTGTAGCGGCTTAATACAGTGTGGTGTTCAAATCTGGATTAGGTCCCGGGGTTTTTCTGCATTTGTAGTTTCCTCATTAACAACATTTCAGGTGTCTGTGTTATTTCTTTTCCGCATTATATTTATTTATATAATTGAAATATCACATGTTGTACGTAGTTTAATCAGTTGATAAATCCGACCTTGATTGTTAGATAAAACTTGATTGACACTTGGCCATTGGTCTTTGGTACCGTCCGAGTTATTATCATATCAATCAGTCTCACGGATTTCTATTTAGTTGATTTACTGGTTGTATTGAGAAAGAGATAAATCTCTTTGATATCTTTCTTGATTGAGTCTCACTTTTAAGTTGGTGCTCTCAAAATTATATTGGATTTTTATTGATAAGTCAAAAATTGTATTGATATGAAAAGAGATATTTACATCATATAATTTGAGAAAAGAGGTCACAACAACCCCAAAAACTCAAAAACTATTTAAACGAAAATAAGAAACATTAGGATACTCAATTAAGTTTAACAAAAGAGGACGCCCAACAAAATTGAGTCTCACTCCAGAATCTAAAAAACAACCAGTCTTTGCCATCTTATCAGCTGCAAAATTTGCTTCGCGAAACGTATGAACCAATTGAATAGAATCAAACTTGACTTTAGCTTCATACCATCTCTGTCTTGCAAACCATGGTATATTATCCCCTTCCAAAGCAGTTATAACACTCATAGAATCAGTCCTTACAAGCACATCTCTGTAACCCCATTGAACTGCCCAATCTAAGCCAATTAGAATGCTATATAATTCCGCCAAAAAATTAGAAATAACACCAAGGCCAACACGCATTGCTCTCACCACTTCACAAGCTGAATTCCTAGCAACCACTCCAGCTCCGGCCACCCCTGGGTTACCTCTAGAAGCTCCATCACAGCACAACAAGAGTTGATTTTGCATTGGAGGCTGCCAAAGACACTCAACAGGTTCCAACATCTTCACCTTACGGCATTTAACTCTGAAAAATCCAATATCTCCATATCTTCAACCCTGTTAAGCATACACCCCTTCATTCTATCTGAGTATTCATGAATGAAATTAAACACACGCTTCTTGAAGAAATTCCAGCAATGTTTCTTCTTCTCATAAACCATCTTATTCCTTTGAAACCACAGTTCTGAACGCACCACCAGATTGGAGACAAGCCACAGATCTTTAACCATTCTACTACAACCTTTTGCTTGTTTATTAGAAGCAATCAAGTTATAACAAGATTTAAGATGAAAAATACCTTCCAACCACTGCCAAGCACGTTTAGCAGCACTACAGCTCCAGAGAATATGCTCCAAAGACTCCTCCTCAATCTGACACACACTGCACCGAGATGGGAGAGAAATCTTGAATCTACTCTTAACTTTGTCCAGAGTTGCACAAGCTCCCCTAACAAATTTCCAATTCTGATCTGCTAAAGCCGGGTGCACCACCCTCCTCCACAACAGATTTGCTTCAAGAAGCAAAGGATACTTGCTGCGCACCAAATCCCTTGCAGACCTGACAGAAAACATTCCCTTTAGATATGGCATCCAAATCCTCTCATCACTGCCCATATGCCTTCTTGGTAAATTCTCCCTAGCCACACCAGCACTTGCAAGTTCACGCATATGCTCTCCCTCCAAATGCCATTGATACTGCACTATGATGTCACTAATTCTCGCACGTCTGTCAAGGTCAGTTTTCTGCAAGACCTCAGTCAAAGTTACAGAACCATACCAAACATCAAAAAATAAAGAAGTTTCCCTACCATCACCTATTAAGGATTTAATATTGCGCATAACTTCAGTGTGCACCCATCGAATCCCCGGCAAAATTGAAGATTTAACTCCTGCCATCTTCAAACGACCATCTCTACAAGTGTATTTCGACTCCAGAAATCTAGCCCAATTCTTCTTAGAAGTTTTAATACTCCACCACAACTTCATGATCAGAGCCTTGTTCATATTACTCAAGCTAGTAAGCCCAAGACCCCCTTCCTTCACCGGACTACAAATCTTGTCATATCCCACCACAAAAGCTTTAGCCAAGTCTGAATCTCCCGACCAAAGAAAATTACGAATAACACGTTCACTTTGCTTAACAAATTTAACAGGCCACCTATACACAGCCATGTTATGAATGGCATAGCTTGCAAGGACAGATTTAATAAGCACTACACGATCCTGAAAGGAAAGCATTTTACCTTTATACACCGAGAGATGATCCTTCAAATTATCCACCACATTACTAATATGACTATATTTCACCCTACCAGGCATCACCTTAACTCTCAAATATCTATCCCGAAAGAAAGTAACACCCATGTCTAAGAAATTAGCAATAGCCTGCCTCCTATGCAACGACCCACCTCCAAAATAAATTTTGCTCTTCTCCCTACAAACCCTTTGACCAGATGCCTGTTGATAAACCTCAAGCAACCTCAACAAGTTTGTCAGACTCTTCTGATTCCCCTTGCAAAAAATCATAATATCATCAGCAAAAAACAAATGAGTTGGAGCAATACCATTACGCTTCACCATATGAGTCATACACTTATTTTGAAAGAGTTTGGTAATGTTCCTACTAAGAACATCCTCAATCAAAACAAAAATAAGAGGAGAAAGAGGATCCCCCTGACGCAAACCTCTATTAATCTTAAAGAAACCCTCCGGACTACCATTGAGAAGAATAGAAATTCTAGCAGAACTCAGAATATTGTGAATCCAAGTACACCAACCTTCTGAGAACCCATACCTTCGAAAAACCTCCAAAACAAAATGCCAACTAACCGTATCAAAAGCTTGAGAGATATCCAGCTTGAGACCTAAGTTTCCATCCTTTCTTTTAATGTGCAACTCATTAACCAATTCAGAAGCCAAATTAATATTCTCATGAATGTTCCTCCCTTTCATAAACGCCACCTGCTCCTCCGAGACCAACTTATCCAAGACTTTACCAAGTCTAGTTTCTGGAATTTTGGTAAAAATTTTGAAGAAAAAATTACTTAGACCAATTGGCCTATATTTCTTCAAACTATCATCCCCTCTCACCTTAGCCAGCAGAAGAATGAGACTAGAATAGCCTTCTCTAAGTCCTCATGAATTAAATCCCAACAATGCCTATAAAAACACCCTGAGAAACCATCTGGACCTGGAGCACTATCCGCATTCAAATCAAAAACCGCTCCCTTAATTTCATCTAAAGAAGGAATAGAATCCAACATCATCCTTTCCTCATGTGAGATTGAATTATGCTCATACCCAAACAAACTATCATCAATCGGCTCATCCACTCCATTGAACTTGTTTTCATAATAAGAAACAACATGGTCTCTTAACTGGTCCGGCTCCTTAATAATACACCCCTCCTCATTCACCAACTCCGAAATTATGTTAGAACTTCTACGAGTCTTAATTGAACTATGAAAATAAGAAGAATTACTCGAACACTCCAAAATCCATTTATTTCGAGATTTTTGCTTCAACATAATATGTTGCTGCATACGTGCTTCATTAACCAACACCAACGCATCCTTCATCTCATTTTGCTTGCAAGTGTCAAATGGGTCTTCATCAGAATTCCTACTAGCCACTTCAAACCTCAATTGAGCCTGACTTAGCCTTGCATTCACATTACCAAACACCTGCTGATTCCACACTTTCATAGCCACCTTCAATCTCTTTATCCTGAAGGGAAAAACAAAATCAGGATTACCATACACCGGGGCACTCCAAGAAGCTTCAACCATTCTCATAAAATCTGAATGCGTAAACCACATCTTCTGAATTCCGAAAGGAGCACGTTTCGGTCTAGAAGCCACAAAATAATAATAAATAAGAGTCGAATGATCAAAAACTTCCCTAGGAAGAGCTTTACACCTTCAATTCGAAAACTTATTTAACCAAGGCTCATTGATAATGGCACGATCCAGCTTACTAATAATTCTTCTCCCTCCCAACTGACCATTAGTCCAAGTGAATTTATAACCCAAAGAATCAGCCTCAAAAAGACCATTATCCTCCATCCAATCACTGAACTCATTAATATTAAAAGAAATTACCTCTCTACCTCCTTTTTTCTCCTCATTGCGAAGAACACAATCAAAATCTCCAATTACCAGCCAAGGAGTAGTAGTATCTACCGCAGCTAGTTGACACCATAATCTCCTTCTAAACACCTGAATATAACTTGCATAAACACAAGAAACAAAGACTCCTTCAGTTTTCACCGTAACAGCTTGTCTTGTGCTATTTAGCACCACTGGCTCTTCAATATCCTCACTCCAAAGTATCCAAAGATTACCAATAGAACTAGAAGAAGATTTTTTTTTTTTTTGCTAAATCCATGTTGTATTAATGAATAACCAATATGTACAAAGTGTTCATAAGAAAAGAGGTCAGAAGACCCCAAAAACTTACAAACTACTTGAATCTGAAATAAACAACATTAGGAAATTCTAAAGACAAAAGGAAATCAGGCCTTTCATCATAATTTAAACCTTCACCATTACGAAGATAACATCCCCTTTTAGCCATCTTGTCTGCTGCAAAATTAGCCTCATGATAAGTATGAACAAAACGAATAGAGTCATAATTATTTTGTGTTCTTATCCATCTGTGCTTGACAAACCAAGGAAGATTTGTACCCGTCAATGTCTTAATTGTTCCCATTGAATCAGAACGTACAGCCACTCTTTTAACATTCCACTTCATAGCCCACTCCAAACCAACAATAATACCATAAAGTTCAGCTAAGAAATTAGTAGTAGAACCCAAACCAATACTCATAGCACCCAAAAAATTACAATCAGCATCACGAACAACAACACCAGCTCCAGCTATACCCGGATTTCCTTTGGCTGCTCCATCACAACATAATAAAATTTCATCCCTATTTGGCGGACTCCAAAAGAACTCAATTGGCTGAACCTGCTTAACCTTCCTATGCATCACACGGAAAAAGTTCAAAAGATCCAAGTCCGTTGTAGTATTATGCATGAAACCCTTCAAACGACCAGCGTATTCACTAATCAAATAGAACACTCTCTTCTTAAAAAAATGAATGCAGAAGAAGAATTATGAATTGCTTTTTTGACAAAACCATCTAAATTTAGACGAAGCATCACACCATCAGCATATGGAATTATTGGCTCAGCAGTACAAATGATAACCGGCCTAAACTCCCTAACTAATTCACGCAGCTTCAAACCAGCCTCCACCTTCGACACCCCATTGACATTCCAATATAGAACTCTCATTGGGAACCAAGCAGATTTGATTTAGAAGATAACTTAGGATTCTTAGGCGGAACCCTCTTTTCAATAACTGGAGAGAAACCTTTGCGCACTCTAATACCCAGATCATTCACCTCAGTGTCCGAGTCAGACTTGGATTCTGAAGTTTTATGTTGGCTAGAACTGTGCACATGCTGTGCACTCCTAGCACTATGCGAATTCTGAGAAGAACTTTGCTGAGAACTAGCTGGATTCGGAACACGCCCTGGCTTCCTAATTTGTTTTGGTTTCTCAACTGGAATCTCCGACCATCTAGCCCCCTTGACACCAGCTGAGGCTCTCTCTGGAGTTAGCTCCCCATCTGAATTCTCTTCCTCTTCTTGATCCGAAAGCTGCTTTGTTTTTCCTAGCCCCAACTCAGCTGTCAAAAAAAAAATTTATTCGTGGTAACCACCACATTACTCTCCACCAAAGCATTACACATAGGTGTATCCACCAAGACTGTATCCATAAAACGAGCAGAAGACTCATTGACAGAATGTTTATCATTACTAGAGAGATTAGTTCTTGCCAATTCATCTCTCGTTCCTGACTTAGCTGCAATTGTGGCGTCCTTTACCAACAATCTATTAGCTAATGCACGTTTAGCATTGAGTGCCTGCTTAGCTGCCTCAACAACTCCAGACACTTCACTAAGTTGTGCTTCAACATCCGCCAACACTCCCTCAAGCTGTGAAGTATCTTCCATACTCACCGCATTCTCCCCAACAGTAACCACATCATCAACCTCCTCACCATCTATAGCATTCACCCCTTCACCTTACGCTGTAACCCCAATGCTAGCAACTACACCAGCTTCAGCAGACTTTTCAATACCACTTGTTCCTTCCTGAATATTATGCTTCTTACGATTACGTGATCGCTTTCTACCCTTAGCAGCTTGCCAATCCTGATCATTCTCTAACTCCTTCTCCTTGCCTTTTGAGGTTTCATCTGGTTTCGGCTTCCTCCTGCATTCACCTTCATTGTGTCCAATAATGTTACAATGTAGGCAAAATTTAGGATGCTTCGGAATCTCTACATATTGCCAAAAAGTCCTACCTCCAGTCGTAAGTAGAATTCTACTAGGAATGTGTTTTGCAAAATCTACATCAACTAGGATTGACGCATAACTGCCAAACTCTAAATTTAGGGTTCTTTGGTCTACCACAATCAGATTACCAACAGCTTTCCCTATTGATAACAATGATCTCTCTGTCCACAATTCTGCATGAAGCCCCGGAAGATGAACCCATACAGCTACATGGGAAGTATTTTTTTTTCTGGATCAAACCCTGGGTACCACTCCATCAAACGCAACTCCTGTTGATTCACAAACCACTTCTTGTTACGGATTCTAGCCTTTGTTTGTTCATCATGCAACATAACAACAAAGAAACACTTACTCATAGACATAAACCTAACAGCATTAGGGTTCAACTGCCATTGAGTTACCAAGTTGTTCTTCACGTCAAGAAACTTTAGACCCGTAAAATTGAGCCTTGCTATAAAACTATACTCAAAAGGCTTGCAACCTTCTTGATAAAACTCTGATGGGATTACCAAAGATGGTTCTCCATTGATTAACGTTGGGTTTGGTAAACTACTAACATCTACTGTCGTAGGCTGCAAAGTTTGACGTGTTCTTACCTTCTCATCAAAAGTTTGGGTTGATGATTCATTCATAACAGCTAAAACAGTACCTTCAACCATCATTAAACCTAATGATTGAAGAAAAAAATTGTAAAAAAAAACGCTCAAAACCCTAGGAACCACGTCTGGTTTTCTCTCTCATTCGAAATTATATTGGAGTTTAGTCTATACAGATTGCCGAACGAAATATTGGATGTGGTTGTTATACCCCCGCGTTTTCAATTGGTATCAGAGCAGGAAAACATGCTAAGACCTCATAAATTTTTGTTTGTAGCAATCTGACTCTATGGACAGAAGCGTTATGAGGAGAAAAAAGGAGGCAATCAACCACGTACTTCAGTCATCAATTATTTTAGTGATTGGATGGATGATAATGATCTTTTTGAAGCTGATTTTTTGGGTTCTAAATTCACTTGGTCTAATAGGCAATATGGTGTTCATAGAATCCTTTGTAAGCTGGATAGAGCTTTGATTAATGAGGCTTGGCTTATTAAGTATGAGAATTGGAGGTGTAAAGCTCTTCCCCGTGAAGTTTCCGACCATTCTACTCTTATTGGCTTTCCTTTTGTTAATACTAGACCGAAACGAGCTCCTTTTAGAGTTCAGAAGATGTGGTTTGCTCATTCTGATTTCATGAGAATGGTAAGTGATTGTTGGAATGCACCGGTTACAGGATCTCCTGCTTTTATTTTTCCTTTCAAGCTCAAGAGGTTAAAAGCTGCTATGAAGGATTGGAATTCACATGTTTTTGGCAATATTTTTGCTAAGCTAAAACAAGCTGAATTGACTATGGAAGTGGCTCTTCGTATTTCGGATGAGGATCCAGAGGATATAACTAAGCTGAATTCTGCCAAGGAGGCTTCAGTTATTCTTCAGGAAATTCGTTCTCATCATGTTACTATGCTAAAGCAAAAATCACGTAATAAATGGCTTTTGGAGGGAGCTAGTAATACTTCTTTCTTTTATGCTAATATCAGAATGCGCAGGAGTAGTAATATGATTTCGGAGTTGGTGGATGATAATGGGGCTGTTATTACTGATTGTGATCAAATTAGAGACTATACGGTTTCTTTTTTTGAGTCAAAGTTTAATGGTGATGAGTTTCCTATTGATGAGGAGCTTTTTAATTATGATCATAACATCATCTCGGTGGAGGATAGTCAGAGAATGGATGAAATTCCTACTATGGAGGAGATTAAGAATGCTGTTTTTTATTTGGGTGCGGATAGTGCGCCAGGGCCGGATGGTTTCTCTGGTTGTTTTTATAGGCATTGTTGGGACGTGGTGCAATATGACCTTGTCAGAGCTATCACGTACTGTTGGCAGCGGCAAATCATTCCTCATGGTGCTAATTCTAGTCTTATTATTCTTCTTTCCAAGGTTAGAGGAGCCAACACTCTTCGAAACTTTCGGCCTATTGGTCTTAGTAATTTTTTCTTTAAAATTTTTACTAAGATTTTAGCTACAAGACTAGGGAGTGTTCTTGATAATTTGGTTTCATAAGAACAAGTTGCTTTCATGAAGGGGAGGAACATTCATGAAAACATTACTGTGGCGTCGGAGATGATCAATGATCTGAAAACCAAACGTAAGGATGGCAATTTGGGGTTGAAACTGGATATTACTCAAGCTTTTGACACGGTTAGTTGGTCATTTGTTTTAGAGGTTTTTCGAAGGTATGGTTTCTCTCAAAATTGGTGTTCTTGGATTTTGGCTATTCTTAACTCAGCAAGGATTTCTATTCTTCTTAATGGAAGTCCAGAGGGATTCTTCAAAATCAATAGAGGTCTTCGGCAAGGTGATCCTTTATCTCCTCTTATTTTTGTTCTGATTGAAGATGTTCTTAGTAGAAATCTTACAAAGTTGTTTGCTGAGAAGATGATGACGCCTATGCTTTCCAAAAGAGGTATTTCTCCCACACATCTTTTCTTTGCTGATGACATTATGATTTTTTGTAAAGGCAATATGAAGAGTCTGCATAACCTTCTTGCTTTGCTTGGTAAATACCAAAGTGCCTCGGGCCAAACTGTCTGTCGTCAAAAGAGTAAGATTTATTATGGTGGTGGTTCTTTGAGTCGCTGTGGGATTATCACTAATTTACTGGGTATGGAAGTTACTACTTTTCCGGACAGGTATTTGGGAGTTCAAATTATGCCTGGAGCAGTTAAGTATCATCACATTTGTAATGTGATAGAGAAAATTAAGAAACAACTTTCGGTTTGGAAAGGTAAGTTACTTTCTTTTCAAGATAGAGTTGTTCTTATCAATTCAGTGATAGCGAGTTATGCTATTCACAACATGGCGGTGTACAAATGGCCTAGAAAATTTGTTCAACAGGCTGAAAGAGTTATTCGTAATTTTCTTTGGTCGGGTGATGCTGAAGTTGCAAGGAAATTTGTTGTTGGATATCCAAAGGTTTGCTCTCCGTTGAAGGAAGGGGGTCTTCGTATAACCAGCATGGTTGTTACTAATAAGGCTCTTCTAATGAAGCTATGGTGGAGTATTCGTTCTTCTAACAAGAAATGGGCTCGTTTCTTATGGGCGAAATTTACTACTAAGCAGGGTAGTATAAAGCTTTATGGGGTGAATTCTTCTATTTTGCCGGGCATGAAGCTGATTCATTCTATTGTTGACAAGAATACCAAGGTTCTAATTGGGGACGGGAGGTCTACATCTCTTTATTTTGATGTTTGGTATGGTAATGAGTGTATTGCTGATATGCTTAATGAAACTGACTTGGACAGAAATGTCAAGGTCAGTGATATTATTGTTAATAATGCTTGGATGATGCAGGGAGATCATATTCAGAATTTGGTCCGTGCGGGTGTGGATCTTTCAAATTTGCCTTTGTTACAAGGAGGGAATGATTGTAGAGTTTGGATGCCGGAGATGAATGGCCACTTTTCAGTCTCTTCAGCAAAAAATATCATTAGAAGGGCGTATCCAAAATCAGCAATTTATGGTCTTTTGTGGAGGAAAGAAATTCATCCCAAATTGGCTGCTCAGAATTGGAAGATATGTCGTGAGGTTTGTGCAACTCAAGACAAGATCAGGAGTAGATTCAAAGTTGAAATGGCCGACAAATGTTACTTGTGCAACATGGAGGAAGAATCTTTGGAGCATATTATTTGGAGTTGTACGTTTGCAACTCAAATTTGGCAGTGGTGTTCAGGTTTGTTTAATCTAACACCTTATTATGATATTGTGAATTCATATAAATCAGCAAACGGTAGAAGTAGAATTGTCAAAGATTTATGGCTTTTAGCTATTTTGGTGATTCGCTCAGAATTATGGCAAACAAGAAATATGGCATGTTTTCAGAATTCTTCTGTTAGCATTCATTTTTTTAAGAAGAGAGTGTTCTATTTGATTAGTGAATACTCTGGTCGTTTGAAGGGTTTCATGCATAATACTACAACGGACTTGGATCTTTTGAACTTTTTCCGTGTGATGCATAGGAAGGTTAAGCAGGTTCAGCCAATTGAGTGCTTTTGGAGTCCGCCAAATAGGGATGAAATTTTATTATGTTGTGATGGAGCAGCCAAAGGAAATCCGGGTATAGCTGGAGCTGGTGTTGTTGTTCGTGATGCTGATTGTAATTTTTTGGGTGCTATGAGTATTGGTTTGGGTTCTACTACTAATTTCTTAGCTGAACTTTATGGTATTATTGTTGGTTTGGAGTGGGATATGAAGTGGAATGTTAAAAAAGTGGTTGTACGTTCTGATTCAATGGGAACAATTAAGACATTGACGGGTACAAATCTTCCTTGGTTTGTCAAGCACAGATGGAGAAGAATACAAAACAATTATGACTCTATTCGTTTTGTTCATACTTATCGTGAGGCTAATTTTGCAGCAGACAAGATGGCTAAAAGGGGATGTTATCTTCGTAATGGTGAAGGTTTAAATTATGATGAAAGGCCTGATTTCCTTTTGTCATTAGAATTTCCTAATGTTGTTTATTTCAGATTCAAGTAGTTTGTAAGTTTTTGGGGTCTTCTGACCTCTTTTCTTATGAACACTTTGTACATATTGGTTATTCATTAATACAACATGGATTTAGCAAAAAAAAAGGACAGAAGCGCTATCTCCGACGACACATCACCAGTTCAGAAACGATCAGACTTGGGTCAAAGCTTGGATTCACTTGGGGAAACTCTCACATCATTATCATTGCCTAAAACTGTGTATAACTGGGAATCACGCCTGGAGGAACAGTTGGATGAACTTTCAGATGAAAGTAATTCAGATATTGAAAATGATGTTGATGAGGAAGTCTCACAATATATGAAGCTATTTGACCATCTCATAAAGAAAAAGAAGTCAACGTCATGTATGATTGAGCTTCTGACTCCTCTCTGTCAAGAAAAAAAAAAGAAAACTCTTAAAGGGTTATGATTGTGGATATAATCTCCTATAGTCCCTTCTTAAATATTGAGAAGAAGATGTGCGTTCAAAAAATTCTGAATGTGAGATTCTTCGTCGAAATCTCTTTGTTTTGAAAGAAAAACTTGTAGAATCAGAAGCAATGTGTATCTATCAACAAAGTTGCTTCAGTAACTGAGAAAACGTTTTTCTCTCTCGAGAAAAACAATTAGAGGCTGACTTAACTGCTCACGATAAGGTTAAACTGTTGGAAGAAGACTTGAAAAGGTTTAGCTCTAGCTCAACCAAATTATCTACTATGCTGGAAACATGTAAAAAACATCATGATACACGAGGTATGGTCTATAAAAGAATAGACGCTCCAAGTATTATTAAGATTAGTTTTATTCATGCTAATAGCAATTTCCAACAGAAGAATCTCATTGATGGAAAAAGTATTGATCTACCTCCAGCAGCTGAAGTTCCAAAGAAAAAGGTTCGTCAACCTCCAGAAACAGCTCACATGAGATCAGGTAATAGCATTCCATTCAGTTGTCATTATTGCGGAAACAAGGGTCACCTTGAAAGGAGATGTCTTTTTCGTTTATGGAATGAGAAACTTCACAACATTCTTGTTTGGATGTCTAAAGAAGTGATCAAACCTGTATCTCATATTACTGGTTATTACTGTCCAACTTTTAGACAAAGAAAGTGCTGTGACGAGCCAACCTTTGTTTGTAAAGGTAATACAAAATCTTTTCACAATTGTAACAATTTTCAAAGGGATAATTTGTTAAGGAAAGATGACTGTCTTTATGTTCCAATAAGACGAAAGACGTTTCTGCAAAAGGAAAATCTTTCAAACTTTTCATATATGGTTGAAGAAATCTTTGGATTGAAAGGCTCATCCATTCCTGAATATATTCACATCAATAGTCATGTTTCGGAACTCAAGACCAGTATCAATAGACTCAAGCGCAGCATTAGGAAGGCAAAGAAGGCAGCAACTTCATGTATCTCTTGTCCTTTTCTTGTTGATTCACTTGAGACTAACTGTATTTACTTTTCTGATGGTTCTCAAGAAAGAAATAAAGAAAAAAAGAGAAAGTCGACGTATTTGATGAGAAAAATGTTCATCATCTGACAACTTGACTGCGTCTGACTGTGCATCCTCCATTGAGACCATGTGAGGATGCACAGGATTCTCGAGAAGATATAATCTTCTTGACAAAGTGGTCTTTGTTATACATGTCCTATTTTTTCGGTCTATATAAAAAGAAAATGATCATATTACTGTTGAGCCTTGCTCCAGTTAATATTTACACACTTTAATGATCAGTAACTTTTTGTTAAATAATACTCTTTGTTGCAAGCAATAAGAAGCTTCAATAAGTCTTTTCTTCAAATAGTTTATAAAAGGCAGTTGATTTGTTGTCTAACAATAAATATCTCGTGCTCTAAATTTATTTATTGAGCTAAGATGTTCGTCTAAAGTTAAGAACTTGTTTTTGATAATCAGTTTAAAACATGTTTCTGTTTTATGCTCCATTGGCTTGTTGGTACTAAATATTTTTATTCATGTTCACGAGCGGCCCATTTACTAGGTTCATGATCGGACGTATGGTTCCAACACCGAATTGTTTGGAAAGAACTATATGTGGTTCTAGGGTTTTTATTCCTAAAAACATATATATATAAGACTGATTTCCTGATCTCTTAGATATATGTACGTTCCGTAATCTCAAGAAATATTCTAGTGATATCATGAACTGCACGATGAATGAAAGCAAAAAGGAAGACAAATTTGAAGATGGATAGGCTGTTGAGTTTTATGAGAATCCTCTCATCATAACATGTTACTATGCATGCGATCATGAAGACAATAGACCCTTTCAGATGTCATATGATTTGGTTGGAAATCTTCTCCGAGATTTTACGGTTGTACGTGATCAACTTGCCATTACAACAAAGAACCTTAATTTTCTGAAAGCTGAGCTGAAGAAAGCAACTGATGATCTTGCTCTTGTTCGATATCTAATTGCTGACCATGTCTGAGTTTCTCAGTTTTCTCTTAGGTTTTGGTTTTGTCTAGGAAACTTCTTATGAGAATTTATTCTTATGTTTAACAAGGATAACTTGGGTTTGGTATAGAAAATATTGTGATTACACATAGCAATTTCCAACATTTTTCATCTTGCAATGTTTTTATATATTGCAAATATCTTATTAGATATATATGTGTTTACGTTTGTGAACTGTGGTTATCTCATATATGCTCAAAAGTTAAGTTTATCACGTCTTTAAGTAAATATTGATAAAAGATAGAATGAACTTTTTGAGAAAGTTCCGCAGTATTAATCTTTACCTAATCCACTTTTATGTGAAAGTACTGTATTATTGACTCCGTAAGTTTTCTTATGTTTAGTGATTTCCGGTTAAATTAATCATAAAGGTTCCCTTGTGATTAGTTTAATCGATGATATTTTGGACATTATCAAATCGCGTCCAAAGAATCCTTCTTTTCTCATAAAAGTAAGGTCGCTCATGTTGTTCTCTTGGGAATGACATCAAATGGGGGAGAGTTCTTAAATGAACTTGTGCTTAATTTTCATATCTTTATAGGGAGAGAGGTTGTGGAATTTTGTAGAAGTTAACTTGTATCTTAATAATCTCCTTGATGAATACACTAAGTTTCGACTATGTTAAATCATCGAAACAAAGTTGATATGTTCTCTTTTAGTCATGAATTATCTTTTAAGAATTTCATTATGATCCCATAGTTTTCGTACCTTTGCCAATTTATATTGACAAAAAGGGGGGAATTATTCAGTAGTTCACACTAAATATTGTAGGAGTTATCTTTGTGGGGAGTGCGGCTATGGAATATTGTAGGAGTTATCTTGTATCTTTATAAACTCCTTGATGAATACACTAAGTTTCGATTATGTGAAATCATCGAAACAAAGTTGATATGTTCTCTTTTAGTCATGAAGTATCTTTGTGAAAATTTCATTATGATCCCGTAGTTTTCGTACCTTTGCCAATTTATATTGACAAAAAGAATGAGAATTATTTGGTAGTTCACACTACATACATATGGTTTACGGATCATTATGTAAGGGTGAGTGGTTTTCATTGTAAGATGGAAGTATTGACTAAGGGGGAGTGATACATATTACCACAGTATTATTTCAAAGTTGTGATGCAATTGGACTTTGATTCTATACAATAATATTATGACACTGAATAATAATACGAAAACATATACATTGTTACATATTGTTATTGCTACGGATCTTCAACAACAATAATGCTGAGTTGAACACATTCAGAATCGATGGTGACTTGAAGTAACGAAGAATCCAAGGAAGTTGAAAAGCCAAGGAAATCAAGCATGATGGATCAGAAGCTACAAAGTTTATTTGAAAAGACGAGGGTACCCAAATATACCTCAATCTAAAACTTTTACACCTATAAGTCCTTTCTCTGAAAGTGATTGTATATGGACTGAGTCGATACAATACAACTAATGGGTTCACATTTCGTGTGATCGTCAATGGATACGAGATCAAGACAATACAATAACAAGATAACTTGTGTGATTGACTATGGATACAAGATTGAGACAATACAACAACGAAGTATGTTTACTTGATAAAAGGTTCGGACTTAACCAAACAGAATAGGATTGCTATCATGTAAATAAGAATTAATGTTTGTGTATTTCACTTCTAATTATAATAAAATAATTATAATTGCGGAAATAGAAAAGTAAAAGACACAGCAAGATTTTGTTAACGAGGAAACCGCAAATGCAGAAAAACCCCGGGACCTTGTCCAGAATTGAATACTCTCAGGATTAAGCCGCTATACAAAATCTAAACCAACTTCGTATAATTGAAACCAAGCAACCAAACCTATAGTTCACCTAGTTCCGTCTGTATCCCTGCGCCTCCAACTTGCAATAAGTCACGCACTTGGAATAATTCCTTTGGTTCGTATTCCAAACAGTAAAGGAACAACAAATTTGTTCGGTAATAACTCTTTTCAATCAAGTAATATGAGTTCGACAAAAGGCTCTTCCGTTTATCCCAATAAACTCCTTTTTCAGGTCCTTAGATCTATCCAATAACAATTACCAAAGTAATTGTCAAGATTTTGCAATCAATATTTTGAATCACAAAGAATTGTATTGATTTCGATCTACTCAACTAATCAATCCAATCTATCGCAAAGATAAACCGATTATAGTTGGATCCTTTTCCAGCCGAAACAAGTATTGTGCACACCAAAGATTATGAACCCAAATATATTCTTTATCTTCAAATCTTCTTTGATCTTCAATAAAGTCCTATACAGAATCAACTTGAATCTCTTGTGATCAATCACACACAGACGGAGTCTGTTAACAATGCATTATCACAAGACGTCTTTAGAACTACAAACAGTCTAAAGACCCCCGTCGAAACTTCGATCTAGTTGCAGATGGGGAAAAACGATTTGCTGGGTTTTTAGGAAAGTGAAGAGACGACTGTCCGGGCTAGACTCCTCAACCGAGAAAAATGCTTAACCTCACACAGATGCACTGCACGGGAGTGCTTTGAGTTCGATAGATCAATTTGTAGGACTCCGGCCTAAACCAAGTCAATGGTCGTTCCAGAGTCAATTCGGTCAGAAAGAGGGAGATGGGTTGATCTGTAGGAGGGAAGCTGAGAATTGTGGGATCAATGGTGATCAAGGATTGTAGATGTGTTTAAGGTTTCTGCAAATATGTGTAAATAAGTTTTTATCGAGAGGACTTGTGTGCAGACGAATGTTGATTTTTTCAATCATCGATTTTGAACTTATTTATATTGTCAGAATACTAAAGACATTGATCCTGTAAGTGTGACGGTTTCTTGAGTGAAAGAGTGGGAAAGTGGGAGATTGTGGTGAAACCGGTTCCAGGTCGTATGGAGACTTAGTTAACCGTCGACCCACTACTTTGCTAACTTCTTCGACCGCTTGCACGACTTATTCACATTCTCATCATGGATGAACACACGTGTTGTAGGCCGCCAGACCAAACCCTAATTGATATCCTCCATGTGACGTAATTGATGTCTCACGAACGTGGAGTCTGCAAAGCAGACGTGTATTGGATTACTCAGTCGTTGACTTGATTAGACAGTGAGTCTAGGATTTGTTGAATTGAGCATGAACGAAAGCTCAATGATTCATGGATTAAAAAATGTTGATATTGCTCAGATGAGCAAATATTGTAAATTTGACGAATTGTTGAATATTGAGTAATATTCGGCGGAATGTTGATAGTTAGATCAATATTCAAACAACTGAGCAAGTATTGCTCAATTCGAAGAATTACTGAATATTGATAGTTGGATCAATATTCGAGAAACTGAGTAAGTATTGCTCAATTTGACGAATTACTGAATATCGATAAATTATTGAATATTGATAGTTGGATCAATATTCGAGCAACTGAGCAAGTATTGCTCATTTCGACGAATTATTTATTGGTAATGTGACCCAATAAAATATTAATTGTAAATATTGGTAGACTACCAAATCTTATATAATTAATCCAGATGTTGGTGCTGGATCAACATAAATTTATTAGTGTTTGAATTTGCTCAGAATAATGATTTGCGGATCATTTTTTCGAAACCCTAATTTTTGATAAATTGTTCGTCAATAGATGAATTGCTGAAAGTTGGTCATGAGTGAGGGAGGGATCGACCACATGGGATGATGGACGCCCATGTGGTTCCCAAGTGCTCGAGAGCATGCACCAGGGTCCTTAGTTGACCGGTTGGTGAAAGAATGATCAAATGCTGGTGTTGACCATTTATTAGAATAATGGTTGTGCAAGCGTTAGGTGATAAAACCTAATTATGGAGAAGTGAGGGACCGACCAGAGGGCATATAGAACCGGCCCTTGGTGGTGTGGGACCAGCTGATAGTCGATTGAGAAAATTCCAAGTTGGTTGGAAAGAGTTTGGACCCAATATGAGCAATTGAGCAAATTAGGTTAAAATTATAAGAATGTGTGGGACCGACTCCTTGCCAGCCTTAGCGCCGGCCTTGGTCGGTCAAGGAAGTATGCCCGTGTCACCATAACGTCCGTATCAATCCTGAGAGTTTGGTATTTTCTGGTGTGCGTTCGAGCAATATCTTGGATTTTCAGAAGAGTTTGATCTTTGACTGAAATTCTTGATTTTGTTCGAATGAGCAAGTAGGACTTTGCTCGTTCGATCAATATTTTGAGAATATTAAAATAATAATAATATTTTAATATTTTTCGTGAATAGCCTAGTCGGTCATATGACCATTTGACTTTTTGGCTTTTTCATGGTTTGAGCAATATTTGAGAAAATATGAAGAAACCATGATTTTTGTTCAAACGGAGGAGTTTCATGAAATTAGGGAAATAATAATTATGAAAACAAGGGATTGCAAGGTGTGGGACCGGCCACGGCTAGGGCATGGCCGGTCGGATAGGTATCCCGGTCCAGCAACACCTTTCCCTATTTTATTATTTTTCATGAAACCGTGAAAATATGGAGAAACCGTGAGTTTTGCTCAAACAAGGAAAGTTGCTGGAATGAATGAGTTTTCATGTGTTCATGAAAATAAATAAAATAAGAAAAATAAAGGAAGAGGCATGAGGGACCGGCCTCGGCGGCATGGCCCGCGGGCCCGGTCCCTAGGCGCCTCTTTTCTATTTTATTATTATTATTTTCTCTCTCCTGTTTTGTGTAGGATTCCTCGTTTGTCCATATTTTTGAATGATCGTTCGTGCATTTGGGTGCACGTTCGTGCATCATTGTTGAGTACACTTGCACCATTTCATTGGGGCTTACTCGGTGATAGTCCAGATGCCCGATTGTTGAGTAATTATTACTAATTCATGAAATTCAGTGGAGAATGATTCATGAAATGGAGTAATAATTATAAATTGTGCATCTATTACTAATCCATGAAATCCAGTCGGGGAATTCAGGGAACGGAGTAATGAGATAAATTAGTTATCTATTACTAATCCATGGAATCAGTCGGGGATCAGCCACGGAACAGAGTAATGAGATAAAATAAATTATTTTCTAGGAATTCAGTGGATGAATGTCACGGTAGAATTAATATATTGTAGAATCGAGATATGAGATAGTTGAAGCATCATACTCGTTCTGGAAGGTGCATAGTCAGGGAACAACGTGCAGCGTTATTGACGTCCGGAAGGCGTTTAGGAGAGCCGCCTGAATCTATACACAGTCTCAACAAACAATTCTGTAGGAGAGCCGCCTGAATCTATACACAGTCTCTCTACATAGTCAGGGAACATCGAGTGTCGCCGATGTCCTGAAGGCGTTAATCCCTCTCAACAAACAATTATGTAGGAGGACCGCCCAATCGTTCTTCTATGTAGAGGGGGGTCTCTCTATGTAGTCAGGGAACAACGAGTATCGCCGCCGTCTCGAAGGCGTTAAGCCCTCTCAACAAACAATTATGTAGGAGGAACGCCCAATCATGTTATTATACATAGAGGGGATGATAAAATGCGTAGCATCGAATACTCAGCTAGTGGGAGGCCTTTCGAGAAGCATATTCATCATGGCTCTGAGAGGAACTCGATAAGAGATCGTGAAACGATTCACAGACCGTAAAATATGAATCGTCACATGTGTTCCTGAAGCGGGGTCAGAAACATGCAGTTTCATGATTTTACGATTTTGACCTTTGTCGAAAATCCACCATCAGTTTGAGTGAATCTTATATCAGAAGAGAAGATTCTCAAGCATAAACAAACTAGGTGCAAAGTTCAACAACCGTTAGTCAATCAAATCAATCGAAAACTAATAATAAACTGCAATTATCTAGTTTCCTACCAACGGTACTAATAGAGCTTCTCAATCCCAAAGAAGTCTTTAAACCGAGCGGCCGTAAGAGATTTCGCCTAATTAGGTTACTTTCCTCTCCGAATAGGCGACTCCATCAGTAACAACACAATTAGGTAGTTTTGCTGGCTCTGAGGATTAGTTTGCTTGAAATGCAAACTTCAATATTTATAGACCAAGGAAGCTTGGACACCAAGGAATTTCCAAAACCGAAAATATTCTCAAGATATGCAATATATTTCCAAATTCGGTTTCCATAATTCCTGGAAATGCTTTGTCCAAATAATGACCGAAATCTCGGTAGAAAATCTCCAATTAGTAAATGCATATTACCAATTTCTATTTTCTAAAGATATGCATTTTAATTGCTGGAAATTAAAAGCATATAAAACTAAAAACCTTAATTAAAAGATTCTAAATTTATTTCGATCCGGGATTATCCTTTTGCTATTAAGGAATATCTTTGAACAATAAAAGATAAGAGTTACTGCACATATTCAAAATATGTCGACATCTTTATTTAGTAAATCCTTTTTCATATTTACTATCTTGGAACCGATTTGCCACACTTCCAAAACGAGTTTAGAATTGGTTCATCTGACTTCCAAGAACTATGTGATTGATTATCCTATCAAATCACCAAACATGGGTTTCACGGTTCTACCAAAACAAGTTTCGGTTCTACCTCCATGTGGATACTAGAATTAGTCATGCTAGTTACCAAAACTTGGTTGACTAGGTACTAGGATCGGTTCCAACATATATATGGTATCTAACTTGTATTTGGTGCACATGTCCATAGGATCGGTTCCCAATAACTAAAAACATGTTACACATGTTCATAGGATCGGTTCCCAATAATTAGAAACTTGTTGCACCTCTTACAAGGATCGATTCCCCTTTTGTGATCGGTTGCACCTCTTACTAGGATCGGTTCCCCTTTGCATAGATTTGGTCATACCAATTACAACAAATCGATCATACCATGTCAGGTGACTACTTAAGATCGGTTTCACTAATAAAAGTCATACCAATAAGTCGGGCCTTGTGAATAGTTTTACCAAGAACATAAGAAAGTCATGAGCAGTTATACTAAACACACATATTGGTAATTCAAAAGATATGCAATGAATAACAATACCGATAAGCCTAGCGATTTCCTTTTCAATTCACAAAACAAGTTTATGAATGTACTTCCTTTAAACGAATGTAAAACATTGTTTCCTAGGACGAAATCTTCACCTCATACCCGTACATAATCACAATAACATTCAAACGATTATGTCGATGTCTTATATACGAAGTTCAAAAGATAAGCATTATACTTCTTCGTATTGTATTCCTTAATACTATGCCTAACTAGAGTATAATCATTCACAGCTTCGCAGTTATGTTTTCAATATGCACGACTTGAAAGATACGTTAGGGAATGAAACATTTCAAGTCAAATATTACTAACCTCAAGTGGAAAGATGATGTCGTCATTGTAGATCCCTACTTCTTCACATTCTTCAAGTCTTCACGTAATACTTGTAATGTCTCATATCCTAATAGTTTCAAGATAACCTATACGAAGTTGACTCTGGTAACTAATCAAGCGACTCTTTAAATGAGTTTTGGTTCACTAAAATATGACAACCAAACTTGACATACCAACGCTTGGTGGGTTCAACCGAGCTATGCTCTAACAATCTCCCCCTTTGTGAATTTTAGTGACAAAACTCTTATATCATATGGATAAACAAATTACAAGAATTCATTACACATACGCTTGATTCCCAAATTCAACAACACAATAACCTGTATACATTCAATTCATAAATGTCGCTGTTGACATTATAATAACAAAGCTAATACTCCCCATAAAGGTAAGATAGGTAGATTTTCAATCCGCACGTCTTTGTTATTCCGTTATCAATATGATATGCTACTCCTCCTTAGTTTATGCTTTACTCTTTCGTTAGATATAACGTTTAAGCACCAATGTCCTTTCCTTTAGTGATACCAAATCAATATAAATCAATATCAATATCACTTGTTTACTCCATATATTTCTCCCCCTTTTTGTCACAAAATGACAAAGGTACGAGCAAATAAAAGAACAAACCGAAAGGATCTTACAAATCTTACAAAGATACTTGCAACACTTATAAGAGTTAAGCACGAGGGTTCCACACAACATTTTTGATAACCAATATCAAAACCGAAACTACAAAGTAATTTTGTTTTGATATGTTACCAAGGAAACAATTGCCCAAAGCAATTTTCCCTAATAGTTTAGCAAACCAAAAATCGACTAAGCACCTTAGTTCCTTTTCTAAACCGATTGCACAAGTACAATCGCTTGTTCGATAAGACCAAAATAAAGATCAGAATTAACTTTATTTTTTTCATTAGGCTTTAATTATCCATATAACTTAGACCTTTCACTTTTAAACAAGACAAGTACTAGGTTAGTTAACTAGCATTTCTTGTTAAGGCATTCGATTAGACTTGAATAACCGAAACCTCCACTTTGATAAGTCTAACTAAGATCAGAATTAACTTAGTTTCTCTTATCCAGAATCGAATTGGACTAAACAATTCATCCCGAAAGCCTTTTGCTTTGTTAAGCCATAAACAATTCATACAAACCAAATAAATCAACTTGCATAATTATTTACCTCAACCGGAAGTAATTGAAATAACATAGACATTAAAGCACCGCAATTGCACCGAAATTTTGTAAGCCTAAACGATTGAAATTGAAAAAGCGGGGGTACAACAACCACACCCAATATTTTGCTTAGCAATCTGTATAGACAAACTCCAATATACTTTCTAGAGAATCAACTAGACAGTCAGACTCAATCTAGATAAAAATTATATCAAAGAGTTTATATCTCAATCTCTCGATTTGATATATACTCAAGCAAATAGAAATTTGTGAGTCTTTATTTTTTCTTTTTTTGCTAGGTCAAAATAGTTTATTAAAGCAAAAAAACGTAATTACAAGAATTACAAAATTGGAGGCTCTAGGCCTCCCCACCCCCATAAACCAAAGGGACAAAAAAACTCTAAAAACGCATAAAATAAGCTCCTAAACATTAAAAAATTAGCATAAAGAAGAGAACTAGGAAATTAAAAACGTTTTCGTCTTCCAACTCTAAAATTCTTCTTCTTGGGAATGAGATCATCAATTATTTGAGTTAAATCATAGGGATCCTTGTATTTATCTTCATAATCATCATAGCCATAATCCTCTTCATTTTCCTCTAAAGCATAATTACCACCTGGAACAAGCTTAATAGGAGATTGAGCTTTCTTCTTAGTTGACATTCTATCCATTTGCTCCTTTTTTTCCTTGAAATAATCTTGTCTAAAGGCTGGATCTCTAATGAATTTAGCACGCACTTCATCAATCTGAATAGTACTTGCTTCCTCTAATTCCTCCTTAGACAAAATATTACCCATATCAAAAACATTTTCCTCCAACCCTGCTTGAATATCTTTGTTATGCTCACGGCTTGGACTGTCCTCATTATACTTTGAATTCATAGCCTTGATCTTGGCAGCTTGCTTGGCCACTTTTCTAGCTTGTTTCCTGGCTAGAATATCTGCATCAACTTCACCCCAATCTTTCGAACCCATACAGCAAGGCCTAACTCAGATTTTAGAGCACCATACTTGTTATTCACCACTGAATCTGTTTGAAAAAGCTCATCCACAAAAGGAGTTTCAAAAGATTTAAATTTAAAAGGAGTACCTTTGTTTGGGGAGCTCTTACTCTTTACTGTTTTCCAATCATCTTTTGTTGTATCAGACTCCTTGGAAACTCCCGTATTTTGCTTGGACCATGTCTTGCCTTCAACCGAAATAACATTCAAACTAGCTGAATTATGCACGGTTTTATTTTCCAAAGAAGAATTTGAATTGGCCACGGACACAGTTTTAACCAAAACAGCGTTATTAACTCCCAAACTGGATTTTGTGTTGGATACGGACTTATCCTGACTATCCGTATTTTGCTTGGACATCCCAGAAATTTGCTTGGTCACGGACTCATAAGTTTCCAAATTCTTCTTGGTCACGAACTATTTAGTATTCATACCCTGAGAAGAATGGTTTGACACGGAAGTATCCAAATTGTGTTTGGACACGGAAACTTGCTGAGTTCCCAAATTTTGTACGGTCTCTTTTGTAGGAATTTGATTTATGTATAGGCTTTGGAGTTGCATTCAAGCCCTGAGAATTAGCTTGCTTGTACACGAAATTTCCCAAATTTTGCACGGACGGAGAATTGTTTTTCTCTGGCGGAACATCTGCATGAACTGCATGAACTGAATTGTCACATGCAGCAAGATCTTTTCTGGCTGCAATATTGTTTTTACATCTTATCAATTTCATCTGTGCTTCACGATACTCAGTGAAAGCTTTGTCGAGCTGCTCCTCCAACTGACTATCTTCAACATTCTCTTGAACTGGATCAATGTTTTGTATAGACATAGTTGATGCTGTATCTATCAAATTTTCCTTCCCGGACTGAACATTATCTCTTGCAACAACAACATCTTCACTGACTTTATTTGCATGCTCATCATGGGAATTTTTCCGCACTTCCTTCCAAACAAATTTGGCCGTTTTATCCACTTTACCATCTTTGATACTCTCACTAGAAGATTTCTTTTCAGCAGTAGAACCTCCTAATATTTTACGAGCATCAAGGCAATTTTCAAATTTATGGCCCATAAAATTGCAGTGAGTACAATACTTGATGCTCTCTAAATCCTGAATTTCAATATACTGCCAGAACTCCTTTCCATTTGCTTTCAAGCGAATTCTTTTAGGAATCAGCTTAGCAAAGTCAATATCAATCAAAACAGCAACATAGTTTCCAACATCATGATCCAAAGTATTTTGATCAATAGCAATCGGTTTCCCAATAATTTTAGCAATGGAAATAAGAATTTTCTGAGTCCATAACTCAATGTATAAACAAGGGAAACTTACCCAAACTGATGCTCGTGTAGTATGTTGTCTTTCCGGATCAAAGTTTGGGTAAAAATTGAAAACCCTAAGTTGTTGATTCTGAATCACCCAAGTTTCACCATGCCATACACGTTCCTTGTCTTCAACTGAAGTTAATTTTATGATGAAAAATCCCTTTGTCATTGGAACTAGCTTGCATCTACCAGCACCAAAACCCCATTGTTCTTCCAAGCTTTTCTGAACATCAGGAAGTTTTAAACCCTTAAAGTTCAATCTCCCAATGAGACTGAACTGAAAAACATCACGTCCCTTTTGAGTACGATCAGTAGGCAAATCCAACGCTGGTTCTTCAAGATATGTTGACGCCTCAGGAAGAGATAATAAATCTGAATCTTTTAACATATATGGTTTTTTACCCTTAACCAAATCAGCAAAAGATACCTTATTTTTCCCATGATTATTCACGTTTGAATCAGGGTTTTCCCCCATCCTAAATCACCAAAGATGATCTAGAATGAAGGAAAAACGTTGATGAAAGTTGAAAACCCTAAAGAAAAAATTCGCCAATTTTTTGGAGAGAAAAAAATTCGCATGAGAGAGCAAAAAATAAAAAAATAATATGCTTCGGGTGAGATTTTGCTCAATTGGTCACGAGGCATGAATGCAAGCAGCAGGTCGCGAGATCAATTCTTGCTTCTGGCATGATTATTTTCCTCTCTCGCCCCAATAACTTTTATGGGCCAGAAGATGGCGTCATTGTGAGTCTTTATCAAATACTAGAGAGATAACTTGGATGGTACCAAAGACGAATATCCAAGTGTCAATCAATTTAAATCAATAACCAAAAGGTCGGATATTCTAATTGATTGAACAACGCACAACCTGTGATATTTCAATTATATAACAAAATAAAATGCGAAAAGAAATAACACAGACACCAGAATTTTGTTATCGAGGAAACCGCAAATGCAGAAAAACCCTGGGACCTAGTCCAGATTGAACACACATTGTATTAAGCCGCTACAGAGACTAGCCTACTCCAAATTAACTTCGGTCTGGACTGTAGTTGAACCCCAACCAATCTCACACTTATCCAAGGTACAGTTATGCTCCTACGTCTCTGATCCCAGCAGGATACTACGCACTTGATTCCCTTACCTGATCTCACCCACAACTAAGAGTCGCTACGACCCAAAGTCGAAGACTTTAATAAACAAATCTGTATTACACAGAAAAGTCTACGATAATAGATAAATCAGTCTCCGACGAATATACCTACGAGTTTTGTTCCATCTTTTGATAAATCAAGGTGAACATGAACCAATTGATAAACCAGACTTTTATTCCCGAAAAACAGCCTAGTATTATCAATCACCTCACAATAATCTTAATCAACGCAACGAAAAAAGATATTGTGGAATCACAAACGATGAGACGAAGTGTTTGTGACTACTTTTATATCTTTCCCATCGGAGATATCAATCTCAAGCCAATTATTACAATTGTACTCGTACGATAGAAACAACAAGATCAAATCACACAACTACGAGAAAGTAGTATCGGGCTGGCTTCACAATCCCAATGAAGTCTTTAAGTCGTTAACCTGGTTTAGAAGAAGAAACCAAAGGATAAAGGAGAATCGACTCTAGATTAGCACAACTACTATCACACAGAAGGTGTGGGGATTAGGTTTCCTAGTTGCTAGAGTTCTCCCTTATATAGTCTTTCAAATCAGGGTTTGCAATCAATGTTAGCTTTGTAACAAAGCATTCAATATTCACCGTTAGATGAAAACCTGATTAGATTCAAGCTAATATCTTTCAACCGTTAGATCGAAAACTAGCTTGTTACACACAAATGAAATGCACGTTTCTAGGCTTGTGTAACCGTATCCAAACTTGTATATTTGTTGGTTCAACAATAGTCAACCAAATGGTTAGCCATATGATCACTTTCATATCAACCATATTCTTCTTCACCATAACTAGTTCAAGTGACTCAAATGAACTAGTTAGAGAGTTGTTCAATTCTAAGGAAATCTTATGTAACTACACAAGCCACAATTGAAGCAAAAACGATTTGATTCACTCGAATTGTTCATGAACTATATAACCATGGTTTGCAATTTGCATTCCTTAGTGTATATAAGAATAAGTTCACAAACATCGTTTTTAGATATAACCTACTCAAGTTCGCGGACTGGGTTCGCAGACCTAAGTTCCCGGATGGAGTTCACAAACTCCAGCAGAATTTCTCGGAACGAGTACTTCCGCCAGTTCGCGGACTTGGCTCACGCCACCATGCCGGTTCTCTTGATCAACAAAGTTCACAAACTTCGGTTCAAGGAATAAGGACTTATACATATATGTGTTTCCACAACAATGCTTATATCCTCCAATGGTTATATTATCTATTCTCTCATTTCAATCATTGAAACATTCTTAGAGGACGTTGTTATTCACAAACTATTTTTCGTCAAAGTAAGCAATTTTCAAAGTGATTGGAACTTGTCATGATTTTCGTCACTAGGTAAAGATGAACTTGGATAAAGCGAAAGCTTACCAACACATATTTCGAGAAATAGATAGGCGAGATAAACTCGGCTCGAAATAGAAAATGTGTATAATCTAAGTCTATATAGAAAAACGACTTTTGTCTCAAGATAGGAGATAAATAGACTTTTGAGTGATAGATAAGTTCAAGTCTCCACATACCTTTTAGTCGATGAAGATCCACCGGTTCCTTGAGTAGTCCTTCGTCTTGTATGATGATTGCCATGGAGTTTTTGAGCTCAACTACACTTTCTATCCTAGTCCGAGACCTAAGCTATAGTAGACTAGAAATCAAGACTTATAGTTTTGATCACTAACTGTGGATGAAGAAAAACGGTTTGCTGGTTTTTTAGGAAAGTGAAGAATCGAGAGTATGGACAAGACTCCTTAACCGAGCAAACTGTTGAACCTCACACAGATGCACTGCAAAGGGAGTGCTTAGATTCGAGAGATCAATCTATAGGACTCCAGCCTAAACCAAGTCAATGGCCGTTCCAGAGTCAATTCGGTCACAAAGAGGGAGATGGGTTGATCTGTAGGAGGGAAGCTGAGAATTGTGTGGGATCAGTGATGATCAAGGATTGTGGATGTGTTGAAGGTTTCTGTAAATTGATGAACTGCTGAAGTTGAGGTCTGTGAATAAGTTTTAATCGAGTTGTTGAGGAATGATGATGATTCTCTGTTGTCCTCGATTTGGACCTATTTATATTGCAAGAATGATGAACACCCTGATCCTTGTAAGTGTGACGGTTTCTTGAGAGAAAGAGTGAGAAAGTGGAAGATCGTGGTGAAACCAGTTCCAGGTCGTGCAAAGACTTGGTTAACCGTCCACCCACTACTTTTCTAACTCCTTCAACCGTTGCACGACTTACTCACATTCTCATCGTGGATGAATCCACGTGCCGTAGGCCGCCAGACCAAAACCCTAATTGATATCCCCCATGTGACGTGATTGATGTCTCATGAATCGTGGAGTCTGCAAGACAGACGTGTATTTGATTAGACACTTTGACTGATTAGACAATGAGTCTAGGGTTTGTTGAATTGAGCATGGATGACGAATTGCTCAGTAGAACATTCGAGTAACTGAATTACTAGATATTGATGGTTGGATCAATTTGAGCAATTGAGCAAGTATTACGAATTACTGAATATTGATAGTTGGGCGATTGAGCAAGTATTGCTCAATTCGATGAATTACTGAATATTGATAGTTGGATCAATATTCGAGCAATTGAGCAAGTATTGCTCGATTCGACGAATTACTGAATATTGATAGTTGGATCAATATTCGAGCAATTTGAGCAAGTATTGCTCGACTCGACGAAATACTAATAAATTACTGAATATTGACAGTGAATCAATATTCGAGCAACTGAGCAAGTATTGCTCAATTCGACGAATTATTTATTTATTGGTGATATGACCCAATAAAATATTAATTAAAATATTGGTAGATTACCAAATATTATATAATTAATTCGCGTGTTGCTTGATGGATCAACATAAATTTACTTAGTGTTTGAACTTGCTCAGAATAATGATTTATTGACCGTTTGTTCGAAAACCCTAATTTTTGATCAATTGCTCATTAGTCGACGAATTGCTGAAAATAGGTCATGAGCGAAGGAGGGACCGACCACATGAGGCTATGACGTCCATGTGATGCCCAATTGCTCGAGTGAGCGTACACCAAGGTCCTGAGTTGGCCAGTTGGTGAAGGAATGACGATTAAATGCAGGTTTCATCATTTATTGAAATAGTGATGGATTGAGCATTAGGTGATAAAACCTTATTATAGAAAAGTGATGGACCGACCAAGGTGGCATGAGACCAGCCCTTGGTGGTCGTGGAACCACTGATGGGGGTTTGCACAAACTCTGGGTTGGTTATGAAGAGTTTGGACCCAATATGATCGACTGCGCAAATTAGGTCAAAAGTGTGAAAACGTGTGGGACCGTCTTTATGCAAGCCCTAGGGATGATCTTCGTCGATCAAGAAGGCATGCACGTGTTACCATGATGTCCTAGTTTCCGTACTGAGAGTTTCAGTATTTTCTGATGTGCGTTCGAGCAATATTTTGGATTTTCAGAAGAGTTCGATCTTTGACTGAAATCCTCGATTTTTTGCTCGAATGAGCAAGTATGCTCGTTTGATCACTATTTTGTGAATATTAAAATAATAATATTTTCATGAGTGACCTAGTCGGTCGTGTGACCATGTTGACTTTTGGTTTTTTCATGGTTTGCGCAATATTTGAGAAAATATTGAGAAACCATGATTTTTGCTGAAACAAGGAAGTTTCACAAGATGAGAAAAATAAAAATTTATGAAAGAATAGGGATTGCAAGGTGTGGGACCGGCCACGGCTAGGGTATGGCCGGCCGGCTAAGTTGTGCGGTCCTGCAACACCTTTCCCTATTATTATTTTTCATGAAACCACGAAAATATGGAGAAACCATGAAAATATGGAGAAACCATGAGTTTTGCTCAAACAAGGAAAGTTGTTAGAATGGAGGAGTCTTCATGAGTTCATGAAAGCAACAAAAATAAAGAAAAATAATGGAGGAAGCATGGGACCGGCCATGGATAAGGCATGGCCCGCCAGCCGGTGGGCCCGGCCCATGAGCGCTTCTCCATTATTTTAATGTTATTATTTCTCTCTCCTATTTTATGCAGGATTCCTCATTTTTCCATGTTTTCGCATGCTCATTCGTGCATTTGGGTGTTCGTTCGTGCATCATTGTCGAGTACACTTGCACCATTTTATGGGGCTTACTCAGTTGTAGTCCAGATGCCCGATTATTGAGTATTTATTACTAATTTATGAAATTCGGTGGAGAATGATTCATGAATCCGAGTAATAAAAGTGATTACTTTTTCATTATCAATCCATAGGATCAGCCGTGGATTCGACCATGAATTCGGAATAATAAAATTACCTATTACCATTCCATGAGATCAGCCGTGAATTCGATCATTAAATCGGAGTAACGAGATAATATAACATAGTTGTTTATTGCCATCCCATGAGATCAAGCCGTGGATTCGATCATGAAATTGGATCAAAAGATAATTGTTTATTGCCATTCCATGGGATCATGCCGTGGAATAGGAGCAAAAATAGATCATTCTGGGAATTCACTGGTGAATGTCACGGCAGAATTAATCTATTGCAGAAAGGATATTAGCGTCACATCCATTCTGAATGGTGCATAGTCAGGGAGGCACGGGTGTTCGCTTACGACCTGAAGGCGTTATTTCTCTCAATCTTACGGATAACCGCCTGGATCTATACACGGTCTCTCTACATAGTCAGGGAACAGTGAGTGTCACCGACGTCCTGAAGGCGTTATTGCTCTCAATCTTACGGAGAACCGCCCAATCGTTCTTCTATGTAGAGGGGGGTCTCTCTCATGTAGTCAGGAAACAGTGAGTATCACCGACGTTCTGAAGGCGTTATTGCTCTCAATCTTACGGAGAACCGCCCAATTACGTTATTCTACATAGAGGGCACAGTGAAATGTCAGGGATCGAACGCTCGGCTAGTGGAGGCTTTTCGAAAGACATATTCATCATGGCTTCGTAAAATATGAATCATCACATGCCTGAAAGCCGTGTCAGAAGCATGCAGTATCGTGATTTTACGATTTTGTCCTTTGTTGAAAATCCACCATCTACATTAAGTCCTCTGCTCAGTGGAGAACAATCATGTTCTGCAGTAAGCATTAAATGGTGATTTTCTGTTGACGAGATTAGTGGTTGAACTCGGTCTACAAAGGCATTTTCAGAATCCTCGATTTGCTCCAATGGTGTCATGTACGAGCAAATGTTCGGATGAGGACCCTGATAGTGTGATAGAGTGTGATTTCGTGAGCACAAGGAGATGAAGCATCGCTGATTTGGTCGGTTAAAAGTCCAGTTTTGGTCAGTTTAGCGTTTACGGGCTCGGCCCAAAAAAGGAAATCCTTGTTTTAGGAACAGACGTCCGTTCGTTAGTTTAAGAAACAAACAAAATGGACCTGAGTCTAATGACATAAAATTTTGTCTATGAGCTTTCACGGAAGCCAAAATTTTATATATATTTTTTTTAAAAATATGTGATATTTCACAAAAGGGAATAAACTCTCGTTTCAAAGGTGGATGCTCGCGATAGGGAGAAGAAATATATACATATATTTTCAAAGTTACGTGAGTTTTACGTTAAAATGTATATTTTGGTAAAATCAATGCTTTGATTTTGAACAACTGTTGAAAGTAGACAATTATCACGGTGAAGTAATGCCTATATGTGAGTTTTCACAATTGTAGAATGGATGTTTATCCAATTTTTGAAAAAGCAGTGAATATTCACACAGTGAAAATTTATGTGAAATTAAATTTTTGATTTTCAGCAATTGCTAGAAGTAAAGAATTTTTGATAAAGTATTGTTTGTATGGATTTTGTGATCTGATAGTGTATGCACAAAATCAATGAGTGTTCACTCGGTGGGAGTCGCTCACACGGTGAAAATAATGTGAATTGTTCACATGATGGAAGTTTAATGAAGTGTTCACAGTTTTATGAAAATCATGTTACAGTTTTGAATAGCGGATTTTGTTCGTCTTTGCAGGTTCGAAGGAGCGAAAAAATTCTCGAGATTGTAATCACTACAACTAGTGAAATTCTAAATAGGTAAGAGTTGTATGGTTACCATTTTTGTAGACGCTGCTGTGAGCACCTTTATTTCATGATTCATTGTTTTGTTGAATCCTGCGCTTTGTATGAACGATGTGCAGAAGTAGCCACTTTGCAAGAATGACTGAGTCCCATGATGATACTTCCAAAGATGGGGTTTCCAGAGATGACATATCTACAGATGAAACTTTAAGAAATGGTACTTTTGGGACCTCTGAGTGATGGTGAGAGATCCTTCATACTAAGTTGTACTTCTGGTTACTTCATTAGCTTTACCACAGGATGATCGTACAGTGAGATCCCGGATTAATGTAGACTCCATGAAAATGGAAGAAAGTATGCTGGAGCGGAGAACCCAGAAGCAAGGACTACAGGATGTTAGCAAATGACGTGCAGTCCCCAGCCGTTTCTTTGGTGAGTTGTTAGCGCTCCTTGTGTCATGACTTTTTCCTGCCCGTGCAATTAGGATCATGAGACCGAGGTTTGTTATTTCTTTTTCAGAATTTTGCTTCATCGATTGACGTCCTTCAACTTGTTCTCGGGCAAACAATTTAGGAATCCAACACTGATGAAGATGTCGATGTAAGCATCTCTTTCGTGCAGGCAATCGTGGCATCTCCTTGAATGAAATAATAATAATTATTGTTGATGAATCCAGGAAAAAATCTTTATAAATAAGCAGCGTGTTGATGAAGCACGCTCTTGTTTGGGGCATGGGAATACGGAGAATTCCCGAATCCCGAACCGAATGGAGATAGCGGCGTTGTCAATAGAGATTCCGGCATTGTCGAGCCTCCAAATGATTTAGAGACTCCCTTATTAAGTATATCTCCTGTAATATCTTCATAGAAGTATGAAATTTCTGATTTGTGAATGAATGAATGAGAATCCATGTGAGTATACGAGTAATTTTGTCGAAATACGTCACCAGAAAAATTTCAAGACTTCAGCCTTTTAATAGAAACGGTGTAAAATCTTCGTCCGAAGTCGTATTTTCGCGGTCTGCATATGTATCTTCCTTCCCATAAAATTTCCAAGCTTTATTAAAGAAGCTTTTTGAGTTTTGAGCATGTTTAGGGACTGAAAAGGCGAAACAGTAAACTTCCAGGAGACTTTCAGAACTTTTTCAGATTGTATGTTGTCCAATATTTTGGCCACATCTCCTTGCTCGTTTCTTCAATTGCTGTGAATTTTGGGTATGTTGTAGAGGACATCCATACGAAGAGAATTGTATATGACCCATCCATAGATTCGTCACCAATTTCTGCCAGCTCATCGGTTTGTACAGGACAGTGTAAAATCATCTCAGACAAGCTTGCTGTAAAACACTCATGTTGTGTCTTTAGACCATTCGCTTGTGTCTTGAACGGTTGGTGAAGGATTTTAATGTCATTGACTCATTTGATATCAGGACCCCTTGATTGATACATGAGCGTGGTGCTTGCAGTGTCGTCTTGTTTATGCCAATCGCAAAAACATCACTTCTGAAACCCTGGTCATGGGACCATAACTGAGGTTTATCTCAAGGGAGGGTGATGTAATGACCATGGTTGCATGTCACGGTGATAGAATTCATTTTACGATGAATGATTAGCACTGGAGAGCCCGGGGCCATGAGTCTTGGACTTGTGAAATTGATCGTCATGATCAGCGGACCATCAGTCCCCAGTATTTTGTTAAGTCTCTCCCTTTCATTTTCCCTTCTTCTGGAAAGACCTAGATAGAGGACAGGGTAGAAAAATTGATGTAAAGACCTAGGTGGTAGAAGTTGGAGATACCTTGATGAAGGACTCAGTGGAAAGACCTGGTGGACACCGACCGATTGTGGAAGTTATGAATCCCGTCTGAGAATTGCTGCTTGCACGTTGTATGCTCTGGAAGCTGTAGGAACCTCATACGACGTCGGAATTTGATGCTTGACCCCAACTTTTGAAGCTAAGAGACTTAATTATCACATGAGCAAAGAATCACTCAATTTGGAGTTGCAGAGGTCATCCAATGAAGCAAGCACATTTGTAATTTGCAATCCCGTACAACTTTTTTCAGATATCATAGACCTGACGGTAAAGGCCATATTTTTCAGCTCGTATGTCCGATTGATGCTCCCTTTTGGTATGTTGTAGAAGAGACATAGGTGAACATCTTTTGTTGAGGAAGCATTATCCCATTCCTCACCCATTGGTACGATTTTGTAAACCCATGACCTGAAATGTGTTGTATCTCATTTGTAAAGGTGATGAGAAGATCTTGTAGAAGACTTTGGATTGTGCCCGCCAGTCATGCAAGATTTGGGAAGACTTTCATGTGAAGATGTTATCATGTCTACACATCTTGATATTAATCATTAGTTCTTGGAGAAGTCCACTTCATGTGTAACACTTCAGAGAATGGTTAGTTGATGAAGCCCTGTCATGAGGATGTTGCTCCTGAGACCGTTGTTGATGCTGAGATCACGACTGAATTTTCTCCAGATGTTCTTGTTGATTCTGAGACTTTGAATGGAGTTCCTCCACATATCCTTGTTGATGCCGATACTATGGTTGGAGTTGCTCCAGAGACCGAAAAGTCTAGATTATCGACATAGTCTTTGCTCCTCCTTTATGCACGAACTGATTAGTGAGTTGAGCATTCTTGAGATGAAGGTGTACTAGGATTTCAACCCAAATTCTCCACAATGGCTTCGTCAGGGAATCGATGTTGTTGTGGAAGATAGCAGCGGCAGTCTCCATTCTGGATGTGAGGAGAAAAAGTTCCTTGGTCGTGCAAGGTTCGTGATGTAGAGAAGTTCAGTTGATGACGTTTCATGGAATTACATAAGTCTGCAATAACTTATTATGTGGATAACATTTATTGAAATAGATTTGAATCAATTTCTCCAATAAGATCAAGTCCCTAGTGTATTTGAAGGAGTTTGTGCCATCCATGGATGAATGATGTTGCATCCGCTTCAGAAGTCTCATCATGGGATAATGAAGACTTATTGATTCTAGTTCAGTTACACTTTGATCGTGCTGTTGTTGAATCAGTGTGTCATCGTTGAGATATTTTTGCTGAAGCCAGATGCGCCCAAGGTGTACTCTTTGATTGGGAGTACAATTTGAAGGTTTCTTAGATGCTTGAGCGTTGAAGCGTATATTCCTTAAGCATCGAGTGTCTTAGGTTTGATCGTCTCGGCCCAGTATCTTCTGTTGATTCATCATTCCTTTCGTTGCGGATGTGGGATTCAACACTTGTGCATCCAGAGCTTTATGATTTTGTGGAACATATGGACACTCCTGCAAGTCTGGAGAAACTCCCAAAGTGTTCTTTGTCAGACATCATCTCAGTAATGAATGTCTCAATGCTCGACTCATAGAAGTGTCAGATTCAACCACTTGGTAAAGTACTAACGCGGCGAAGCTACAATTCATAACGTCTTGCAGAGTTGCTAGCAATTGAGCCCCCATGCTAAGATAGCATGTGAGGAAATAAATGACACAGACATGAAAGGAATGAGACTTGCCTGAGTGTGGAACCTCTTGATGAATGCCTATGCATCTTTTGCGGGTTCTTGCTTTAACCTCGTCAAAGTTCGAAATTCCCTCAAGTGCTCTGATGATGGAATGTCCGCCAACCCTCTGGATCAGAACTTTCTTTGTTGGAGAGATGTGCAACCAAAGGCGCTTTCTCAGTAGCCATCTTTTCAGCATGGATCCACGCTTGTCTGAAGAACATGTCATATCCTGGATCTTCCTGATTATGTGAAACTTGATTTGTTGAACTTATGTTCACTTTGAGAGTGATCTATCCATAAGTATTTTCGAGATTTAAGGTCTCTGATTGAGATGGGATCACGAGTAGCTTCTTGTCTAGTGATGCCTGCGGCTCTGAGGTTTTCAGTGGAACGATGTTGATGGCGGTGTCAACATTGATCAACATTCTTCCGAATTTGTTTCCTTTGAGATGAACTGTGGTAAGCAGTCCCCAGTCGTGCATCTTCTTGTCTTTGGATAAAGGTTCAAAGAGCATTTCCTGGATGGACGGACGTCTGACACAATGTAATTTGGTGTCGTGAACATGTCTTTCCTTTGTGCCTTAGACAGATGGAGCAATTTCACAGATATGCTCGATCAACGATTGGACTGCTTCTTTAACTATGGAAATGACAGCAGCGTGTATTTTCCATTTGTTCCTCTGTTGGCTCTCTTATGACAGGAGATAGTTTGATTGCACCGTCTTGAATCCAGACTTCCAGTATCTTGGTCACTCTTTCATGAGAAGAGAGAAGTTTGAGTTTGTCTGATCATTTCCTTGTTCATTGATGTCGGTTCGAGGTTTGTGCATTTCAGGATTGATTATCTTTTCTTTGCGCCTTCAGAGGAGCCTGAGATGTTGGAGAAGCGTTGTGTCTCGGCTTTCCTTTCATTCCTTTCAGCGGCAACGTTTGTTAAAGGGTGAGATTATACTGATTGTTGACTAGGCGTCGGCTGCTTCGAGGTTCCTCGACCTTGCATACTTTGCTCTTTCCAGTAAAGCAGGTGGAGTAGTCGCTGATCGTTTGGCTGCTTCATGAAGCTCTGAGAAAGTCTGGAACCAGAGATTTTCCAGCAAGGCTGTGTAGACCGGCATCGTTCCGTTGATGCAAAGGTCCACCAGTTGTTGTTCAGTGACATTCGGGTCATGACAATCCAAAGCTTGGACTCTGAACCTCTTCACATAATCGTTCGTATGTTCATTGTTCTTCTGAGCCATCCTTCCTAAGTCAGAAAGAGGAATCTGCTCAGAGACGAAGAAGTACTTCCTGTAGAAGGCGTTAACCATTTCTCCTCAGTTAGCGATGCTCCCAGGTGCAATGTTGTTGTACCAGGTGTATGCTCGGCCTGTCAGAGATTTCGAGAATTCCTTCAGATGAACGACATGATTGTGTTCGTGCTCTCCTAGTGCCTCCAGGATTCGAGAGACATGTTCTCGAGCGTTCCCTGTTCCGTTGTATAATGTGAATGTTGGGGAAGTGTAGCCCTTCGAGAGAGGAATTATTTACGTAGCAGCAGGATATGAAGGTTGATGACGATGAAAAAATGATGCTTTTTCTTTTCCTCTATCCTCCATGAAGCGTTCCAGGTTTTCACGAGTGATGAAGCCTGCAGGTTTCATTGTTGGTGGGTTATCTACAGCTTTGTGAACTTCATCATCGTCTACTACATGGATTGGAGTGACTTCAGGATCAACAGTCGAGGATGTCTTTTTGGACTTTCCCTTCTCTTAAGTTTTCTCTGAAATCTTGTCAGTGAGAGTTTTGAGATAATTGCAGAGCTCATTCTGAGTGGTAGCCATGTCATTCTGATTTTTGGCGAGAACTTCCTGGACCTTCATGAGATCAGCAATAATAGGTGATTTTTTTCTGATTTCTCCGGGAGATCGTCCAAAGAGAGGATTGCTTCCAATGTTGGTTTGCAGAGGAGTGGTATCAACAACACTGGTGTTGGAAGCAGGAATGGTTTCTGGAGTACCACCATTGTTGCTAGTGCTACCGTTGTTTGTGTTGGGATTTGTAATTGAACCTGACCTAAGATCAACCATTTTTGAAAGTTTGAGATTGCAACCGAGAGATTAATCTCCCACTGTGGTCACCAATCTGTGGATGGGGAAAAACGGTTTGCTAGTTTTTTAGGAAAGTGAAGAATCGAGCGTATGGACAAGACTCCTCAACCAAGAAAACTGCTGAACCTCACACAGATGCACTGCAAAGGGAGTGCTTAGATTCGAGAGATCAATCTATAGGACTCCGGCCTAAACCAAGTCAATGGCCGTACCAGAGTCAATTCGGTCACAAAGAGGGAGATGGGTTGATCTGTAGGAGGGAAGCTGAGAATTGTGTGGATCAATGATGATCAAGGATGGTGGATGTGTTGAAGGTTTCTGCAAATTGATGAACTGCTGAAGTTGAGTTCTGTGAATAAGTTCTAATCGAGTTGTTGACGAATGATGATGGTTCTCTGTTTTCCTCGATTTGGACCTATTTATATTGCAAGAATGATGAACACCCTGATCCCTGTAACTGTGACAGTTTCTTGAGTGAAAGAGTGGGAAAGTGGAAGATCGTGGTGAAACCAGTTCCAGCTCGTGCGGAGACTAGGTTAACCGTCCACTCACTACTTTGCTAACTCCTTCAACCGTTGCACGACTTACTCACATTCTCATCGTGGATGAATCCACGTGTCGTAAGCCTCCAGACCAAAACCCTAATTGATATCCCGCATGTGACGTGATTGATGTCTCATGAATCGTGGAGTCTGCAAGACAGACGTGTATTTGATTAGTCACGTTGACTGATTAGACAATGAGTCTAGGGTTTGTTGAATTGAGCATGGATGAAGAATTGCTCAGTGGAACATTCGAGTAACTGAATTACTAGAAATTGATGGTTGGATCAATTTGAGCAATTGAGCAAGTATTACGAATTACTGAATATTGATAGTTGGGCGATTGAGCAAGTATTGCTCAATTCGATGAATTACTGAATATTGATAGTTGGATCAGTATTCGAGCAATTGAGCAAGTATTGCTCGATTCGACGAATTACTGAATATTGATAGTTGGATCAATATTCGAGCAATTTGAGCAAGTATTGCTCGACTCGAAGAAATACTGATAAATTACAGAATATTGATAGTGAATCAATATTCGAGCAACTGAGCAAGTATTGCTCAATTCGACGAATTATTTATTTATTGGTGATGTGATCCAATAAAATATTAATTAACATATTGTTAGGTTACCGAATATTATATAATTAATTTGCGTGTTGCTTGATGGATCAACATAAATTTATTTAGTGTTTTAACTTGCTCAGAATAATGATTTATTGAGTGTTTGTACGAAAACCCTAATTTTTGATCAATTGCTCATTAGTCGACGAATTGCTGAAAATATGTCATGAGCGAAGGAGGGACCGACCACATGAGACTATGGACGTCCATGTGATGCCCAATTGCTCGAGTGAGCGTACACCAGGGTCCTGAGTTGGCAAGTTGGTGAAGGAATGACGATTAAATGCAGGTTTCATCATTTATTGAAATAGTGCTGGATTGAGCATTAGGTGATAAAACCTAATTATAGAAAAGTGATGGACCGACAAAGGTGGCATGAGACCGGCCCTTGGTGGTCGTGGGACCGCTGATGGGCGTTTGCACAAACTCTGAGTTGGTTATGAAGAGTTTGGACCCAATATGATCGACTGCGCAAATTAGGTCAAAAGTGTGAACACGTGTGGGACCGGCTTTGTGCAAGCCCTAGGGATGATCTTGGTCGATCAAGAAGGCATGCACGTGTTACCATGATGTCCTAGTTTCCGTACTGAGAGTTTCAGTATTTTCTGATGTGCGTTCGAACAATATTTTGGATTTTCAGAAGAGTTCGATCTTTGACTAAAATCCTCGATTTTTTGCTCGAATGAGCAAGTATGCTCGTTTGATCACTATTTTGTGAATATTAAAATAATAATATTTTAATATATTTTCGTGAGTGACCTAGTCGGTCGTGTGACCATGTTGAATTTTGGTTTTTTCATGGTTTGCGCAATATTTGAGAAAATATGGAGTAACCATGATTTTTGCTGAAACAAGGAAGTTTCACAAGATGAGAAAAATAACATTTTATGAAAGTTTAGGGATTGCAAGGTGTGGGACCGGCCACGGCTAGGGTATGGCCGGCCGGCACCCGCAACACCTTTCCCTATTATTATTTTTCATGAAACCACGAAAATATGGAGAAGCCATGAAAATATGGAAAAACCATGAGTTTTGCTCAAACAAGGAAAGTTGTTAGAATGGAGAAGTCTTCATGAGTTCATGAAAGCAACAAAAATAAGGAAAAATAATGGAGGAAGCATGGGACCGGCCACGGCTAAGGCACGACCGGCCGGCCCATGGGCGCTTCTCCATTATTTTAATGTTATTATTTTCTCTCTCCTATTTTATGCAGGATTCCTCATTTTTCCATGTTTTCGCATGCTCATTCGTGCATTTGGGTGTTCGTTCGTGCATCATTGTCGAGTACACTTGCACCATTTTATGGGGCTTACTCAGTGGTAGTCTAGATGCCCGATTATTGAGTATTTATTACTAATTATGAAATTCAGTGGAGAATGATTCATGAATCTAAGTAATATTTCATTGTCAATCCATAGGATCAGCGTGGATTCGACCATGAATTCGGAATAATAAAATTACCTATTACCATTCCATGAGATCAGCCGTGAATTCGATCATGAAATCGGAGTAACGAGATAATATAACATAGTTTTTTATTGCCATCCCATAAGATCAAGCCGTGGATTCGATCATGAAATTGGAGCAAAAGATAATTGTTTATTTCCATTCCATGGGATCAGGCTGTGGATTCGACCGTGGAATATGAGCAAAAATAGATCATTCTGGGAATTCAGTGGTGAATGTCATGGCAGAATTAATCTATTGCAGAAAGGATATTAGCGTCACATCCATTCTGAATGGTGCATAGTCAGGGAGTCACGGGTGTTCGCTTACGACCTGAAGGCGTTATTGCTCTCAATCTTACAGAGAACCGCCTGGATCTATATACTGTCTCTCTACATAGTCAGGGAATAGTGAGTGTCACCGACGTCCTGAAGGCGTTATTGCTCTCAATCTTACGGA
This sequence comes from Papaver somniferum, assembly GCF_003573695.1. Classification (NCBI taxonomy): domain Eukaryota; kingdom Viridiplantae; phylum Streptophyta; class Magnoliopsida; order Ranunculales; family Papaveraceae; genus Papaver; species Papaver somniferum. The sequence continues at coordinate 107,362,609 of NC_039358.1, forward strand.
GACTGCCCAATGGTTCTTCTATGTAGAGGGGTCTCTCTCTCATGTAGTCAGGGAACAATGAGTATCACCGACGTCCGGAAGGCGTTATTGCTCTCAATCTTACGGAGAACCGCCCAATTACGTTATTCTACATAGAGGGCACAATGAAATGCCAGAGATCGAACTCTCAGCTAGTGGAGGCTTTTCGAAAGACATATTCATCATGGCTTCGTAAAATATGAATCATCATATGCATGAAAGCCGTGTCAGAAGCATGCAATATCGTGATTTTACGGTTTGGTCCTTTTTTGAAAATCCACCATCTACACTAACATTGACAAACATGCTTGAGATAGCAACGCATGCGAGTTCAACCGCGCAATGCTCTAACAATCTCCCCCTTTGTCAATTTTAGTGACCAAACTATCAATACATATAGAATACAAAAAAGAAATAAATTAACTTTTGTAGCTCCTATTCCACATGTCTAATCTTCAACATTACTCGAAATCTTCGTCACTTCCAAGTACTCCAATGATCCAAAAGGTTGTAAGTTCAGCATCATCGTTGTTGAAAATCCATAGCTATAACAACGAGAAAACAAGAGTTCTCAATCATTGTTATACAGCGTCATAGTATCATTACACAACGTCAAAGTTCAATTGTATCACAACTTCAACAATAATACTATGGTGATATGTATCACTCCCCCTTAGTTAATACTCCATCTCACATGGAAACCACTACTCCTTACATAATGATCCGAAAACCATATGTATTTATAGTGTGAACTACATATTAATTCTCCCCCTTTTTGTCAATAAAATTGGCAAAAGTACAAGAACGTTTTTTTTTGGTAAGTCCAAGAACGGGATCCTAATGAAATTTCCGAAAGAGACATTCATGACCAAAAGAAAGAAACACATATCATCTTATTTAGATGCAATCATAAAGCCGACGCTAAATGCATTCATCAAGGAGTTTATGAAGATACAAGATAACTCATATTATATTCCACAGCCGCACTCCCCACAAAGATTTGGAAATTAAGCACAAGTTCAATTAAGATCTCTCCCCCATAAAATGTCATTCTCGAAAGAACAACAAGAGAGACCTTAATTTCAAAAGAAAAGAAGGATTTCTTTGGACATAAAAAATCACATACAAGTATGAATTTGAATCCAAAAAATTGAATTAAACTAACCACAAGAGAACCCATGATCAATTTAATCGAAAAATGCTCAAACATAGGTGAACTTATGGAGACTCAAAAATATACAATTAAATTAATCACAAGAGAATCCATAATTAATATAATTGAAATACACAATCAAACTAATCACAAAAGTAATCAATTTAATTGGTCATGCTCATCATAAGAAAACTTACGGAGCAACAACTAAATAACCAAGCAAGATGATTAATTTAGTTGAAAATGCTCGACATAAAGTACCTCACAGAACAACAACATAGCTAATCATAAAAATAATCAACTTGGTCGTTTAATGCTTAACATAGGGCACTTTACGGAGCCTCATAGTAATACATAAAATATGGATCAGGGAAGATCAATACTGCGGAATACACAAGGATTCATTCTATTTTCCATCACTATTCGCATAACGACATTCAATAGACATAATCCTTGCAAACAAAAGATTTTAACCTATCTTCCATCAATAATTGACATAATAGGCTTAACTTTTGTATTTGTCAAAAGTCCATTCATTCTTATATCAATACATGCATATCGACTTACGAAAGACTTTACTTTTGACAAGGTATGGGACAATCAAAGTTCACGGACGTAAACACACATGTACCATAATAATATTACAGTATATAAAACCATAAAGATTAATACTGCAAAAATCATCTTTCAAACAAATTTAGAATTTAAACCAATAAATCTAAAAACATGAAGATGAAAACGTTGGACATAGATATGTGTAGTCACAATAATGGCTATTCCAAACTCTAGTTATTCTTCTAACAAAACAAGAAAAATATAAGATTTACTAGGAAATAAGACCTTTGAAGAATTCTTCATAGACATGTTGTGTGGAACCTTGTACCATGCAAGTCAACAGTCTATAATATCGGTTCTAAATGGGTATCCAGGAATGTGAGAGATTATTTAGACACTTTCAGAGATAATCTCAGGCTCATTCCTCAAGGACGCACACGTATTGAAGATTTTGAGTGTAAAGAAACGTTTGTTCCTATGGAATGCTCTTTATCCATTCAACTTTACTTATAACTGTCGCAGGTCCTACGTGACAAGCATTTCAGGGGACAAAAGAAGAAGAATCTCTGCTCATGTATCTAACCTTGAAAAGTCACAATGTGATAAACAAGGAGAGATCTTGGATCCCATTGTCTCTATCTAACCCTAGACGTTTGCATCCTCATCGTTATCTTGAGAATATGGGGATTTGCGTCTTTTTAGCTCAAGAAGTGTATTTTTGGTTATTTTTTGTTTGTATCTATATAAATCTCTAAAAATACAAAGGATTTTGTTTGTTTAGGGTTTTATTCGTTCACGAACGGTGTGTCTCAAAAGCTTCTGTTCCATGTCACATGTTACTAGATGCAGCACAAGCAGGAATGCTACTCTGGCGGCTAACGTACGTAGGTGTACTGGAATCCCCTCCACAAGGTTGAAGAAAGTGAAGGCTACAGTTAATGGTAAGAATCCTTCCTCAAACTGGCTCTTGACTTCTTATCAAAGTGATGAAAACTTCGGGAACCTGGTAAAAGAATTCATCAGCAAAAGAAACAGCTTAAAATCTCGGATCGCTGCATCCTTGGATGACATAATTCACTATGAACGAATGCTGTCTCAATCTACAAACACTGTACAAAAACTGGAAAAAGAACTTAGTAAGTTGACAGTGTTTTCAAAATATTGGAGGAGTTGAATGATCCCTTTGTCAATGGATTCTTCAATAACAAGAAGGAGTTCTCAAAAGAAGCTTTGGAAGAGATCATTGTTACCTAGTATGTCTTCTTTTTGGATTAGTTGGAAGAATAACTAGCGTTTTGAATAGCGAAGATTGTGACTACACATAGCTATTTTTTGTTTTCATCTTCTTATCTTTTAGGTTTATTGGTTTTAAATTCTAAAAATATTTGGACGATGATGTTATTGTAGTATTAATCTTTATGATTTTGTGATATTGCAATATTTTTATGAGAAATGTATTGTTTGCGTCCGTGAACTTGAAGGTCTCATATGTTGTCAAAAGTAAAGTCGTTCATGAATTGGTTTTCGTATTGATAAAAGGACGAATGAACTTTTGACAAATACAAAAGTTATGCATATGCAATCATTTATTTGATGGAAAATAGGATAAAATCTTTTGTGTGACAAGGATAAAGTCTATTATATCATTATGCATATAGTGATGGAAAGATAGAATAGATCCTTGTATGTATTCCACGGTATTGATCTTCATTGATCCATTCTTTTTGTATTACCGTGAAGGCTCCATTGTGTGTCTTATGTTGAGCACGATACAACTAAGTCGATTATTCTTATTGGCTTTGTTGGTTGTTCCATAAGATGCTATATGTTGAGCATTATGAACTAAATTAATCATCTTGGTTGGTTATTTAGTTATTTGCTCCGAAAGTCTTCTTTTGTCGAGCAAAACTTTTGACAATTAAATTGATTACCTTCGTGATTAGTTTGGTTGTTTGTATTCCAATTAGATTAATTATGGGTTCTCTTGTAATTAGTCTAGTTGAGTTTTCATATATTCCACAAGTTCTTGTGTTGAGTATATGAACGGCTATACTAACTGTGTTCTATTGGTTGATGTAGTCGTATATTCCGTAAGGTTTTCCTTATGCTGAGTATGTGAACGATTAAGTTAGTCATCTCCGTATGATTACCTTAGTCGTAGCTCCGTAAGTTTACTTATGTTGAGCACAATCAATTAAATTGATCACTTTCGTGGTTTGATTTAGTTGCGTATTCCAATTGAATTAATCATGGGTTTACTTGTGATTAATTTGATTGAGTTTTGGATATAGAAAATCATTTTCCTATGGTTTTTGGTGTCCAATTAAAAATCCTTCTTTTCTTTCGAAATTAAGGTCGCTCTTGTTGTTCTCTCGGGAATGACATCAAATGGGGGAGAGTTCTTTTGAACTTGTGATTAATGGTAATATCTTGTGGGGTGTGCGGCTGTGGAATTTTATAGGGGTTATCTTGTATCTTAAAACTCCTTGATAAATGCATTTAGCTTCGGCTTTATGATTGCATCTAAATTAAGTTGGTATGTATTTCTTCTTTTAGTCTATGAAACGTCTCTTCTCGGAAATTTCATTAAGAACCCGTTCTTGTACCTTTGCCAATTTTATTGACAAAAAGGGGGAGAATTAATGTGTAGTTCTACTACATATACATATGGTTTTCGGATCATTGTGTAAGGGGGAGTGGTTTCCATGTGAGATGGAGTATTGACTAAGGGGGAGTGATACATATCACCGTAGTATTATTGTTAAAGTCGTGATGCAATTGGACTTTGATGTTACATAATAATACTATGTCACTGTATAATGATGATCGAGAATCTCGAATTCTCTCATTGTTATAGCTACAGATCTTCAACAACGGTGATGCTAAACTTACAACCTTTGGGATCATTGGAGTACTTGGAAGGACGAAGATTTCAGGGAACGTTGAAGATTACACTATGGAATAGGATCCACTAAAGTTTATCTTTTTTGTATTCCATATGTATTAATAGTTTTGTCACTAAAATTGACAAAGGGGGAGATTGTTAGAGCATAGCTCGGTCGACCTCGCATGCGTTTCTATCTCAAACATGTTTGTCAATGTTAGTGATCAAAACTATGAGTCTTGATTTCTAGTCTACATAGCTAAGTCTCGGACTAGGATAGAAAAGTGTAGTTGAGCTCAAGGACTTCATGGCGATTCATCACACAACGACGAAGATCTACTCAAGGAACCGTGGAACTTCATCAATAAAAAGGTATGTGGAGACTTGAACTTATTTATCACTCAAAAGTCTATCTCTTCTATCTCTTACTTCTTATGAGACAAAAGTCGTATGTTATATAAACTGGATCATACACATTTGATATTTCGAGCCCAGTATATCTCGCCTATCTATATCTCGAAATCATGTGTTGGTAAAGCGTTTCGCTTTGATCGGGTTTATCTTCACCTAATGACGAAAGTCATAATATTTCAATCACTTTGAAAATCACTTTGACGAGAAATAGTGTAACAACTGTATAACGTCCTCTAAGAATGTTTCAATGGTTGGAATGAGAGTTTTGGTCTATATAACCAATGATGGATATAAGCATTGTGTGGAAATACATATGTGCATAAGTCCTATTCCTTAATCCGAAGTTTGTTAACTTTGTTGATTGGGAGAAACCGGAGGAATTGGCTTTGCCAAGTCCGCGAACTCAGTCCGCGAACTGACGGAAGTTCTCTTGCCGAGAATTTCTGCTGGGATTTTCCAAAAACTGGGTTGCGTGTTTAGTCCGCGAACTGGCGGAAGTCTCCTTGCCGAGATTTTTTGCTGAGTTTGGAAAACTCTGCCGGTTGTCTTAAGTCCGCGAACTTGTTTGCGTACTTGAGTGGGTTATGATCTAAAAATGTGCTCTGAACATGAAACTTAAATTATTAAGGAATGCAGTATGCAAACCGTGGCTATAAAGTTCATGAGCCGATTCAATCGAATCGAATCATCTTTGTTTCAATTGTGTCTTGTGTAGTTACATAAGACCTCACAACAATTGAACAACTCTCTAACTAGTTCATTTGAGTCAATTGAACTAGTTATGGCGAAGAAGAACAAGGTTAATATGAAATGCTCATATGGTTGACCTTTTGAGTTACTATGTTGAACCAACATACACGTACACGTTTGGGCACGGTTTTAACAAACCCAGTAAACGTATATCTTATGTGTGTGTGACAAGCTAAGTTTTCGATCTAACGGTTGAGAAATATTAGCTTGAATCTAAATCAGGTTTTCATCTAACGGTGAATATTGATTGCTTTGTAACTAAGGCAAAACCCTGATTTGAAGACTATATATAGGAGACATCTAGCATTGGGCAAAACTAATCCCCACACGTCTGTGTGATACTAGTGCGCTCGCTAGAGTCGATTCTCATCTAACCTTTGGTTTTCTTCTCTAAAACCAGGTTAACGACTTAAAGACTTCATTGGGATACTGAAGCCAGACCGATACTACTTTTATCGTAGTTGTGTGATCTGATCTTGCATCTTCTATCGTACGAGTACAATATTTAATTGGCTTGAGATCGTGAGAGTTCTCCGATATGTAAAATAAAGAAGTCACAAACATCTTTGTCTCACTGTTTGTGATTCCTCGACGTCCTCTTGTGTATTCAAGTGAGACTGTTGAGAGGTGATTGATTAATCTAGGTTGTTCGTCGGGAATATAAGACCGGATTATAAATTGGTTCATGTTCACCTTGATTTCATATCTTATGACGGAACAAAAACCTAGGGTTTTTCTGTGGGAGACAGATTTATCCTTTGATAGACTTTTCTGTGTGAGATAGATTTGTTTATTATCAAGTCTGCGATTTTGGGTTGGAGCAACTCTTGGTTGTGGGTGAGATCAGCTAAGGTAATCAAGTGCGCAGTATCCTGCTGGGATCAGAGGCGTAGGAGTACAACTGTACCTTGAATTAGTGGGAGACTGATTGGGGTTCAACTATAGTCCAGTCCGAAGTTAGCTTGGAGTAGGCTAGTGTCTATAGCGGCTTAATACAGTGTGTATTCAATCTGAACTAGGTCTTGGGATTTTTCTGCATTTGCGGTTTCCTCGTTAACAAAATTTCTGGTGTCTGTGTTATTTCATTTTCCGCATTATATTGTTTATATTTATAATTGAAATAATACAGGTTGTGCGTTAAAGGTTAATCGATTGGAGATCCGACCTTATGGTTGTCGATTTTATTGATTAACACTTGGACATTGGTCTTTGGTACCGTCCAAGTTATTCCTTGTATTTGATAAAGACTCGCTATTATTTTTAGCTTGAGTAAAAATCAAATCAACAAAGAGATATTAACTCCTTGAGATACTTTTATCTAGATTGAGTCTGACTGTCTAGTTGATTCTCTAGCAAAGTATTTCGGAGTTAGTCCATACAGATTGCCAAGCGAAATATTGGGTGGTGTTGTTAGACCCCCGCTTTTTCATAGTAGAGATTCGTAGCTTGTTAACAGGAAAGGATCTTAAAGTGAATGGGCATCATTTAAAGCCCTATTATGAACCGTTTGATGCTGAAGTGGAAGAGATCAACCTTGTTGATGCACTCCCTTTGTAGGAGTAGTAAGGAGAATGCCAAGTCGAGCTAACGACGTTAAACCAAGCGCTAATGGGAGGCAACCCATAGGTTTTGTATCTTAATCCCATTTATTTTCAGTTTTTATTATTTTCGTATCATATTTGCATCCCCATGTTTCATATCGTAGAGTTCGGAATCTATTTTAGAAGAAAATTATGACGAATCCCTTTTCGTCAGAAAAATTCAGACTGCACGTAGTTCAGTCCAGAGACCATAACTTTCAGACCGTTTATATAAATACTGTGCCCTTTTGACATTGTGTAGACAAGACGTAGGCGAACAACTTTCGTGAAATAGTGTTTTTCCAAATTCCTTACCAATTTGTACAGTTTTCGTGTTTTATCTGCTGCTACGTCAGAATTCAGAATTTTCAGTTTTGCACATTGAGGACAATGTGAAGTTTAAGTGTGGGGGAGTATTTTGCACATAGAGTTTCTAGATTTTTTCCTAGATTTTTTAAACTTTTGTATATATTTGCAGATAAAAAAAAAAAAACTCCAACTCGTAGAGATTTTAGAGTCACTAGCATACTTCTAGGTATGTTTACGTAGATATTCTGACCGACATAACTGAACTTGGAAGTGTTAGGGAACTACGTTCATATTTCTTGCTTGTTAGAGTGTTAAATAATGGATTTAATCATGCCAGTGATGCAAATTAGGAGCAGGGAGAAATGCATTATTAGAGCTGCTGATCAATCATTAGTGGAGACTACCTATTTTCAATTCAACAGAGGCACCAGACCAAAATTGTTTGTGCAGTTGACTAAAGAGCTTTCTTTTGAGTGTGTGTCACCGTACGTTAAATCCAGGTAGAATGGTGAGCTACCCAACCTCCCATCAACAAAAGCACTATTTTTGATCTCTTGAGTGCTAACTTTGTCAATCATGAGGGTGTTGTCTATAGATGAAAACCACCTTCTTGTAATTTGATGTGCAGTTAGCACCATTCTCTCTCGCCAACAACAGGTCCATAGAAACACAACCATCATCAATAAGGGAGCGATATCAAAATCTACAAGGAAAGTTGAAGACGTTTGAGGTTTACAAGCAACAATACAAGGAAGAGCGCAATTTCATATCCAAGTAAAGCAACATACAATGGGCAAATTTTTATATACATGTTGAAGACTTACACATAAGGAGCGGAATTCTATATTCAAGTTGAAGACTTATTTACAAGAGTGAAGAAAATCTAAAGATGAGAATTATATTGAAGTTTATGATACGAAGACAATACAAGTGGTGAAGAATCAAGCGATAAAGTACTATTCTCATGGCTATAACAATTTCATTGTTTATTTTATATCCAGTTTGTAGTTATTTCTCTTGTCATAAAAAAAAATTGAATAAAAAAATGAAAAAAAAGAGACAAGAGAAATTCTTTGTATTATTTTGGTTTGTATTTCTTTTTGTATTCATTTAATAAAGCCATGGGGAAGAAGAAAAATTTATGAAGAAGTTTCAAACAACAACGAATTGAAGAGAAAGAGTTACAAATTGTCGAAATTCTACGAAGTTCAAGAGTTTATCATCAACAGTTGAAGACCGAAGATGAAGACCAAGAAGATAAAGAAGACGAGCCGAATGAAGACTACGTTTCTATTGGATGCTGTGAGAGTGGTGCTACCATTACTGCTAATCGAAGGTGAGTGAGTACTCTCATCCTTGCATGTGGTTGATTTCCTTTCTAAGATATCATCAGAAAAAGTCTTTTAATTTCCACTATTTTGTGGAGTCTCCAGAAATTATTCGGAAGGTTTCCTTCCCACCATTCAACGTGTGTAGGATTCTCTCTTCATTCCTACCTGCACACATGTGAGACCCATAAAAAAGCCGTCTTATTGAGTGCAATTATCATAAAATCCTTTTAAGTGAGGCAGAAGTCGAGGAGAAATGCTTATTGATCGCTCTCAAACACGTGTTCTCTCATTATGGTGTGGTTATTACTAACTTCTTATTACTAGCATGCAGAAACTCTATGTCCTCGTAGGTCTTTGGATGCTTGGGAAGCTGGAACGCTTTCAAGTTGGAGTAGGTTTTGTGGGTATACCTCTGGTAAGCCCTCACGAGACTCGTCCACTAGGGACACATAGGGGTTTAAAGGCTTGTTGCATATGCTAAATGCAACCGTGTCCTCGGCTATAGGGAGTTGTTGTACCTTAAATTATTTTTGTAATTTGCTCGAGGACTAGCGAAAGGCAAGTGTGGGGGAATTTGATAGGTGCATTATTTGCACTAGTTAGGTACTCAAATACTTTGCTTTCTTGGTAGTTTTTGTATCGTTATGCTTTGATTTTGTTTGTTTTGAGTTTCTTAGGTGTTTGAGGGTATCTTAACCAAAAGGAAGTTGAACTTGTTCAAATCCGGGATTTCTTAGCACCACCTTGAAGAGGACGAAAAGACGAAGCCAACGGCGAAAGAATGAGGTCATTCGTACCTCGTACGAAGAAGTTAGAAGCAGTTGAAGCAAGTCAAAGTTGGCGAAAAAGGTTAATGCACATAATTGATAAAGGCAGACACGCCTTTTACTAGGGGCAGTCTAAGCAGCTCTATAGGAATTTAAACTGTCAGTCTTCCAAGACTGACAGTTGAAAGAAGCAATTAAAGACACCTGAGGAATTGTCAGTCTTCTCCATTGCAGACACGCATGTACACATGGGTTTGGAACTAAACCAAGAACGGTCGGTTGCTGTTGATTATTATCGACAGGGAAGATGAGTGCATGGCAGTAGAGACTGAAGCTCGTTGTTGCTTTGTGATGAAGAGCTCGAGTTTAAGACAAGAAGGAGGATCTATGAAGAGACGCGGTTGATGCTAGAATTGTCAGTGACGAAGATAACGGGTTGCTGCCAGTATAGTGTGTTATCTGTAGTTACACAATTACTCTGATGAGAAATGAATCTTCATTATTGAAGAATGTTGAATTACACAAACAGATAAACTGAAAGACTGAAAACTTAGAGAGATTAAGTTCTCTCTCTCTTACACAATAAAGGCACATAGACCCCGGATATTTAATGAGTGCTATCATACACAGACGGCTTCAATCCTGCTAACCTACACAGAACCAATGAGAAACTTACAGCTCATAAAGAACACTTGAACCAATGAAAATGTGACAGCTCAGCACCGAGTTAAACATAATCAGATAATCTGTTATTATCCCCCCTCAAACTGAGCAGAGCTGTCTTTGGCAGAACTTTCAGCTTGTCTCTTAAAAAGGCAAATCTTGGGCCTGACAATCCTTTTGTGAAAATGTCAGCATCTTGATCAATAGTGGAGATGTAGGAGATGGAGAGGTCTTTGGCTTGTACTAATTCTCTGACAAAATTGTAGTCTATGGCCAGATATTTCATTCTTGAATGAAAAACAAGATTTGAAGAGTAGGAGATGGCACTGATATTGTCACACAGCAGAGATGGAGAAATTGGAAGAAAAATGTGTAAATCCCTGAGAAGTTTACAAATCCACGAGACTTCAGCTGCAGAATTAGCAAGACTTCTAAACTCTGCTTCTGTGGAAGACCTGGCAACAAAATGTTGTCTTTTACTAGACCAGGAAATATGACTAGAGCAAAAGAAGATAAAATAACCACCAGTACTCCTTCTAGAATCAAGATCACCAGCCCATTCAGCATCACTAAAGCCATGAACAACAGTTTAACCTTTGCTGAACAAAATGCCAAAATCCAGAGTACTATCCTCTTAGCAGCAATGAGATGATCAGTTGTAAGGGTTTGCATATGTTGGCAGACTTGATTCACAGCAAAGCTAATTTCTGGTCTTGTCCAGGTGAGATATTGGAGAGAACCAACAAGAGATCTATATGAAGTTGGATCAGTAAGAGGAGTACCTGAAGTAGCAAGTAGTTTGCAATGTGGAACAATAGGTGAAGAACATGGTTTAGATCCAACCATATCATACTTGTCAAGAAGAGCAAGGGCATACTTTGTTTGAGACAAGAAGAGACCTGAATCATTTATTTTAACTTCCAAACCCAAGAAGTAGTGAAGAGAGCCTAAATCTTTGATAGGAAAATGATTTTGCAGATCATTTATAAGTTCTTGACAATAAGGCTTAGAGTTACCTGTGAGTAGAATGTCATCAACATAAACAAGAATTATGGTAATTCTGGAGCCTGATTTTTGAACAAATAATGAAGAGTCAGCAGAAGATGGCTTGAAGTTGTACGATAATAAGACCTACTGGAGCTTGTCATACCAAGCTCTGGGAGCTTGCTTGAGCCCATACAAAGATTTGTGAAGCTTGCAAACATATATGGGATGCTCAGGATCAATAAACCCAGGTGGTTGTGTCATGTAAACTTCCTCTGAGAGATCTCCATGTAAAAAAGCATTGCTCACATCCAGTTGAGCAATGTACCAGTTGTAGTTGACTGCAAGAGAAAGAATTATTCTAATTGTTGTTGGTTTTGCAACAGGTCTGAAGGTTTCAGTAAAGTCAATCCCTTCTTGCTGGTGAAAACCCTTGGCAACAAGTTTTGCTTTGCATTTATCCAGAGAGCCATCGGGATTTTGTTTTACTCTAAACACCCACTTGCAGCCTACAACATTTTGGTTGCGATGAGGTGGCACTAGAGACCAAGTTCCTGCAGTTTCTAAGGCATTGAATTCTGTATATAGAGGTGGTCTCCATATGGGATTCTTCAGAGCTTGGGATACACAAGTAGGTAGTGAAGGATGTTGATATTTCAATAATGTGGAAGATAAAGTATATTTTGTAGAGTACTTTTTCTTTTTAAAGATGCCAGCTTTACCTCTGGTAATCATAGTATGATTGTTGGAGACTGGATCGGCAGATGAAGTTTTAGCTGAGGGAGTGTGAGAAGTGACCTGTGATGAAGTAGAGCAAATAGTTGGTGATGCAGTAGAAGTAGTAGGTGATGCAGGACAAGATGCTGGTGGTGCAGGATGAGGAGCTGAAGTTGCAGGAGTAGTAGCAGCTATAGGAGAAAGATGAACTGAGCTTGCAGATGTTGTAGAAGAAACTGCAGTAGTAGGTATAAGATGAGAAGCAGGAGGAAGAACCTTTTTAAGAGGATACACAGCTTCTTGAAAAACCACATGCCTAGATACATAAACTCTCCCTGTAGTTATATCCAAGCATCTATAACCTTTGTGATTTGCAGCATAACCTATAAAAATACAAGATACACTTCTTGGAGCTAATTTGTGAGGAGCATAAGGTTTGAGCCAAGGAAAGCACAAACATCCAAATGTTCTGAGAAAATCATAATCTGGTGCCTTATGAAAGAGAACTTCAAATGGAGATTTGAACTGCAAAGATCTAACTGGCAATCTGTTAAAAGTGTAGTTAGCCGTAGTGAAAGCCTCAACCCAAAATTTAGAAGAGATGCCAGATTGAAGAAGTAAAGTTCTGCCAACATCAACTAAATGTCTGTGCTTGGACTCAACAACACCCTTTTGCTCAGGTGTATGAGGAGAAGTTATCTCATGAAGAATACCTTGAGTAGAGAGAAAAGATCCTAATTCATTATTAATGAACTCACCACCACCATCAGTTCTTATTATTTGAATAAAGCATTGAAGTTGCTTTTCAATTTGAGCCTTAAATGTGTAGAAAACCTTTCTGAAGTCAGTTTTGTCAAACAGAGGAAAGATCCAACCAAATTTGGAGAAGTCATCAATTATATTCACATAATATTTGTATCCAGAGATTGAAGTTACAAGACTTGGACCCCAAAGATCAAGGTGTAAAATCTCTAAAGGATGTGAACTATAATGAGTAGAAATTGAAAATGGTAGTTTATGACTTCTACCTAACTGACAATCAGTACAAAATATATGTGTTCTCATCACAAAGGAGGATAAAGAACTACAGACATGTTGTATTATTTGAAAGGAAGGATGAGCCAATCTTTTGTGCCATACATCAGCTGAAATGGATGTGGTGCTTGTACCAGCGAGAGCCTTGTAAGATGAATCATGGAGGAAATGAAGAGGATACGGTCCATTATGATGAGGGCCTTGCAAAAGAATCTTCCCATTGGATAAGTTCTTCAGAGAGAAACCATTTGTATCAAAGGTGATAGAACATTTATTGTCAGATGTAAATTTGTGAACAAATAATAAGTTATGAGAAGATTTTGGAACCAACAACATATTGTTGAGATGAAATTGATGATGTGGTGAGGATTTTAAAGTAAAACCAGAATGTGTAATTGCCATACCTTCACCATTAGCTGCTTGAATTTCCTCAAGTTCTTCATAAGTAGATACTTCTTGAAGTTCAGATGGATCAGAAGTAATATGGTTGTTAGCTCCAGTATCTGCATACCAAGGATTGGTGCCCATAATATTTGCTGAGGCTAGCATAACAGTGAGATGCTGAGGAGTATGAGAACTATGATAGGCAAAATTGAGTCTATTATGGCATTCAAGAGCACTGTGTCCTTGTTTGTGACATATTTGACAGAAAATAGGATTGGATGTAGAAACAGCATCCAAAGAAGGTGAAGCATAAGTAGGTGGTCTGTTAGGAGGTGGTAAAGGTGCTGATGAAGAGGTTGAGCTTTGACCAGGAAAAAATGAACCTCTAACAGAAGAAAAGCCTCTACCAAATTCTCTTGAGAAATTGGGAGTAAAGCTATTAAATCGACCACCAATACCCCTACCATGAGATCTGAATGAATTCATAGTAGCAGAAAATGCTTTATTTGATGATTCAGTAATCGGGTGAGCATTTCTATCACTAACAACATCTTCTTCACTAAGAAGATTGTTATGCAGTTCAATACAAGTGATAGGGGGATATCTATGACGCATAGAGGTTGCAAAGGGAATATAATCTGAATTTAAAGCAACAAGAGTAACTACAACCAGTTCTTGATCTGAAATAAGTTCTCCAGTTGCAGCTAGTTGATCCGATAGAGTTTTAATTTCATTAATATGAGTGGAAACAGATTTATCACCTTGTTTGAGAGCTAAGAGCTTGGTGCGCACTTGAATTGAATGAGTAGTGGAGGATCTTGCAAACCTTGCATTGATGCTAGTCCATAGTTCATAAGATGAAGAACAGTTGGAGAAATAAGCGATTATTGAATCAAAGATTGTTGAGTGAATCCACATCATTATTGAAGCATCTTCATCCATCCAGTCTGTGTAGAGTTGATTTTCAATATTATTTGCTTGATTTCTTACATTGGTGAACTGAGTAGGACATTGATGTGTGCCATCAAGAAAACGTTGAATCTTGAGTTTCCGAATTACAAGAGACATCAAATTCTTTCAAGTAATGAAATTATCTTCTTTAAGTTTGAGGTGAACAAAACTAGTAAGTTGATATAGAGAAACAGTAGTGATGGAAATACTGGTTGGATTTTCCATTGAAAGTGAATTTGAAGATGAAGGAAATTCTTGAATTATAAAACGAAGAAAAAACACAGATCTAAAAAGATGAAATCTTGTGAAAACAAGATGAAGCGGAAGCAGAAACAGAATCGAGAAACCTGAGAGATGTGAGAATATCTCTCAGTCTGATACCATAGTTACACAATTACTCTGATGAGAAATGAATCTTCATTATTGAAGAATGTTGAATTACACAAACAGATAAACTGAAAGACTGAAAACTCAGAGAGATTAAGTTCTCTCTCTTACACAATAAAGGCACACAGAAACAGATATTTAATGAGCGCTATCATGCAAAGACAGGTTGTCAATCCTGCTAACCTACACAGAACCAATGAGAAACTTACAGCTCATAAAGAACACTTGAAACAATGAAAATGTGACAGCTCAGCACTGAGTTAAACAGAATCAGTTAATCTGTTATTAATCTGCCGGTGATTCTCATGGTGCAGTGATGTAGTCTGTAGATGTTTGAGATTGGCAGTGATGAAGCTCGGCTCGAGTTGATTGGGTTTTCACAGGGTTGGTGGCCTCTGAGATGGTGAATAATGGAGAAGGAAAGACTCGAAGTCAGGGAAGGCTTGCTAGTTATGACATTGGCAGTGAGGTTCTAATTAAGAATGACGAGATTGTTATACATCGTGGAGCTCGAGACACTGACAGTTGACAAAGTTGTAGGTGGAGGTTATCTTGCGGTGAATAATGAGAAGAGATCTGTTGTGATGAGTGATTGGAGGTTTTCCGTTGCTGATGAGATCGAGGAGGTCTGTGCTTACGAAACAGAAAAGGTTGGTTGACTGGTTAGTGATGACACAAATGTTGAGTTGTTGGTGATTGATGGCCATTGAGAGTTCGAGCAGGAGAAACTCGTGGGAGAGTGAGATGAATAGAGCCGAGAGGTGCTGGCAGTGATGATTATTGATAGTCGATGTTGTTGAGCTTTGAAGGGTTGTAGCAGATCATTTGAGATGAGAAGGTTGTGTTATTGGTGGTCCGTTGGTGCTGTAACATTAGTGATGGGTTGATCGAGATGGATCAGTTGGATCTGAGTAGATGGTCCAAGTTTTATTGTTGCTACCATTAACAACATAAGATGGAGCTCGACGGTGATAAATAAGAATGGTCATGAAGTTTAGAGTTGCGGTCGATGGAGAAAGTCAGGGACTTTGAAAACTCACGGAATCCAGAGTGTCCGTGAGCTGATTGGCCGGAAGAAGAAAATACATGAGAAAATAATTCTCACGAACGGATGTATGTCCGAGGGAACTGATAGTTGAGTAAGAGACTATGCTTGTCAGTTTTCCATAACTGATAAGCCGAATAGTTAATGGGCTGGACCTTATTCGTATTTACGCAGCCCATGTGGTTTTAGCTTCATGTTTTGGTCGTGAAGCAGTTTGAGCGTGAGTTTCCCAAAGTTATAAGGGAGATTTCTATCGTATCTTTATCATTCGTTTTTTTACACTTTGGAAGAGAAGAATGGGAGTTAGTCTTAGAGTTGCGATTGAAAATCAAAATTCTAGGGTTTGATTTATTCTCTTCTTTATTTTACATGGGTTTTAAGAAATCCACAAGTAACTAAACCCTTTCTTATTGGTTAGAGATGTAGTCCTAAGTTGGGAGACATGTTATTCAATTGATATATTCATTCTCATTCATTCAAAATTTGTTAGTATCGCTTATGTTCTACCATTTATAACTCCGTGTATGATTGATTGCTAGTTTGTTTAAGTTGCAAATTAAATGAGCATGCATTCATATCTATTCCTAAACTTGGGTTTGAGATCCGGAATTGTCGAATAATCCTTGTTATAAGTAGCATAATATAGTTGTTAACGACGGGATGTTTCCCTTCAATTATATGTAGAAGCGTAACCTAGGTTAAATCTGTGTTGCTCTAGCGCCGGATTTCTTAGAATAATCTCAACTCATAAATATTAGTGCTTCCATTGGGTTAAACTTGAGTGGGTCATGCGCCAAGTTATTTGGTGGAAAGGATTCAAAAAGTGGCTCTTGCGCCTTTGATGATAATAGGAGTTTTGCCGGAGTAAGCCTGCGATAGGACGCTCTAGGGTTATTGATATTGATAGGAAATGAATGTTGAGATTGATTCAGTTGATAACATGTTGGAAGATGGAAGATGAAAACTCTAACCAGTACTGTGTACTTCTGATATTTATATTATTCTATTTGCTTTATTCTTATTTAGTTAGAATCACAAACAAACCCCCCCTAGTTTCTATAAGTAATCAAAACAATTTGACAAACCATATCTCCCTGTGGAACGAATCTGTTCTTATAACTATACTCTTATTTTAATTGTGAAGTGAAAGAACTTAAATTATTTTTGCGTCGGCTGACAACCGACCAGTTTTCTTATGAAAGAATATCGAGATTGATGTATGTATTCATACAATTATCAAAATCAATATTTTCACCAAGAAGTGCAACCCTTGATTTCTCGTCTTCATTGGAATCATAGTTGTCAGATATTTCATCAAGAGTTGCAGCAAGACCTTTGTTCCCGGTGTATTTTCTACGATTTGGGCACTCGTCTGCAAAATGACCAAATCCCTTACACTTAAAGCACTGAGGCATATCCTCCTCATCAATTTCATCTGTTTTCCTGTTTTTAGGAGGAATACGATTATGAGGTTTAACTGATGCTTTAGGCTTATCTCTGGAGAACCGTTTACTTCTCTTCAACAGAAGATTCCTAAAATGTCTTGTCATCATCGAAACCGACTTGTCAAGATCTTCATCTGATGAATCTGTCTCAGAGTGATCATCCTCAGAGATATACACTTTTTTACTCTTATCAAGTAATTTAGTGTCCTTTTGTGCTTTGAACGCAACATCCTTAGTTTTGGATGAATGTTCATGATCAAAGATATTAAGCTTCCCAACCAGCGTATTTCTGGAGAGATTATCAAGGTTATTTCCCTCAACGATGGAATGCTTCTTAGAGTCGTATCTAGATGGCAGCGATCTGAGAATTTTCATCATAATGTCCTTTTCAGAAATAGTTTTACCCAATGCAAAAGATGCATTAATAATTTCAGACACTTTGTGATTAAACTCATCAAATGTTTCTTCGTCCGCCATACGAAGGTTTTCCCAATCGGAATTAAGGTTTTGAAGCCTAGCTTCCTTTCCACTGGAGTTACATTCGAATACGGTTTCGAAGATATCCCACGCATCTTCAGACCTCGTGCAATTTGACACATGGTGCTGAAGATTTGGGGTAATGACATGTATAATGGCATTCAAGCCGTCGGAATTTTGCTTTACAACATTTATCTCGGCAGGGGTGTATTCACCAATAGGCTTGGGGGAACGTTTACATCTCCAACTGCCACGACGGGAGCGTTATATCCATTAACAACATATACCTATGATTGAAATCACGTGCTGAAGAAAAGCTCGCATAGCAATTTTCCACCATAAGTAATTAGAGTCATCGAAGACTGGTGGTACGTTAATTGAGATAGCACCTATGTCCATAGAGTCAGATCGCCACAAACACAGACTTGTAAGGTCTTGAACGTGTTTTCTTTTTTTTTGCTAAATCCATGTTGTATTAATGAATAACCAATATGTACAAAGTGTTCATAAGAAAAGAGGTCAGAAGACCCCAAAAACTTACAAACTACTTGAATCTGAAATAAACAACATTAGGAAATTCTAATGACAAAAGGAAATCAGGCCTTTCATCATAATTTAAACCTTCACCATTACGAAGATAACATCCCCTTTTAGCCATCTTGTCTGCTGCAAAATTAGCCTCACGATAAGTATGAACAAAACGAATAGAGTCATAATTGTTTTGTATTCTTCTCCATCTGTGCTTGACAAACCAAGGAAGATTTGTACCCGTCAATGTCTTAATTGTTCCCGTTGAATCAGAACGTACAACCACTTTTTTAAAAAGCGGGGGTATAACAACCACACCCAATATTTCGCTTAGCAATCTGTATGGACAAACTCCAATATACTTTCTAGAGAATCAACTAGACAGTCAGACTCAATTTAGATAAAAAGTATATCAAAGAGTTTATATCTCAATCTCTCGATTTGATATATACTCAAGCAAATAGAAATCTGCGAGTCTCTATCAAATACTAGAGAGATAACTTGGATGGTACCAAAGACCAATATCCAAGTGTCAATCAATTTAAATCAACAACCAAAAGGTCGGATATTCTAATTGATTGAACAACGCACAAACTGTGATATTTCAATTATATAACAATATATAATGCGGAAAAGAAATAACACAGACACCAGAATTTTGTTAATGAGGAAACCGCAAATGCAGAAAAACCCCGGGACCTAGTCCATATTGAACGCACACTGTATTAAGCCGCTACAGACACTAGCCTACTCCAAATTAACTTCGGTCTGGACTGTAGTTGAACCCCAACCAATCTCACACTGATCCAAGGTACAATTATGCTCCTACGTCTCTGATCCCAGCAGGATACTACACACTTGATTCCCTTAACTGATCTCACACACAACTAAGATTTGCTATGACCCAAAGTCGAAGAATTTAATAAACAAATCCGTATCACACAGAAAAGTCTACGGTAATAGATAAATCTGTCTCCCACGAATATACCTACGAGTTTTGTTCCGTCTTTTGATAAATCAAGATGAACATGAACCAATTGATAAATCAGACTTATATTCCCAAAGAACATCCTAGTATTATCAATTACCTCGCAATAATCTTAAATCGATGCAGCAAAAAAAGATACTTTGGAATCACAAACGATGAGACGAAGTGTTTGTGATTACTTTTATATCTTGCCTATCAGAGATATCAATCTCAAGCTAATTATTACAATTGTACTCGTACGATAGAAACAGGAAGATCAGATCACACAACTACGAGAAAGTAGTATCGGTCTGGCTTTACAATCCCAATGAAGTCTTTAAGTCGTTAACCTGGTTTAGAAGAAGAAACCAAAGGTTAAAGGAAAACCGACTATAGCTTAACACAACTAGTATCACACAGAAGGTGTGGGAATTAGGTTTCCCAGTTGCTAGAGTTCTCCCTTATATAGTCTTTCAAATCACGGTTTGCAATCAAAGTTAGCTTGGTAACAAAGCATTCAATATTCACCGTTAGATGAAAACCTGATTTAGATTCAAGCTAATATCTTTCAACCGTTAGATCGAAAACTAGCTTGTTACACACAAATTAAACGCACGTTTCTAGGATTGTGTAACCGTACCCAAACTTGTACATTTGTTGATTCAACAATAGTCAACCAAATGGTTAGCCATATGATCACTTTCATATCAACCATATTCTTCTTCACCATAACTAGTTCAAGTGACTCAAATGAACTAGTTAGAGAGTTGTTCAATTGCAAGGAAATCTTATGTAACTACACAAGACACAATTAAAGCAAAAACGATTTGATTCACTCGAATCGTTCATGAACTATATAGCCATGGTTTGCAATTTGCATTCCTTAGTTTATATAAGAATAAGTTCACAAACATCGTTTTTAGATATAACCTACTCAAGTTCTCGGACTGGGTTCGCGGACTAAGTTCCCGGACGGAGTTCACAAACGCTAGCAGAATTTCTCGAGACGAGAACTTCCGCCAGTTCGCGGACTTGGCTCACGCCACCATGCCGGTTCTCTTGATCAACAAATTTCGCAAACCTCGGTTCAAGGAATAAAGACTTATACATATTTGTGTTTCCACAACAATGCTTATATCCTCCAATGGTTATATTATCTAAACTCTTATTTCAATCATTGTTTTTTTTTTTTGCTAAGTCAAGAAATTGTATTGATAAAAAAGTTATTTACAAGATAGATATTGGAGAAAAGAGATTAATGTGACCCCAAAAACTCCTAAAACCTATTTAAAACGATAATAAATTACATTTGGGAATTCAATTGAACTTAAGAAAACTGGGCGACCTTCAAAATGAATACCAACCCCATCCTCTAATAAACAACCACGCTTTGCCATGGTATCAGCTGCAAAATTTGCCTCTCTAAAGGAATGTTCAAAACGAATTGAACCGTATAAACCTTTAACTTCCATCCATCTTTGCCTAGCAAACCAAGGAACATTATCTTCTTCTAAAGCCTTCAACACACTTGTAGAATCTGATCTAATAACAATGCAATCATATCCCCACTGAACTGCCCACTCCATACCCACAATAATACCATACAATTCAGCCAAATAATTAGAAGTAACTCCCAAGCCAATACACATAGCACCAACCACTTCACAATTTTCATTCTTTGCAACAACACCAGCTCCCTCCACCCCTGGATTACCTCTTGAGGCGCCATTCGTGCACAAAAGAAATTCATTAGCATTAGGAGGAAACCAAAAACACTCCTTAGGATCAGTAAACTTCACCTTTCTATGCCGAACTCGAAAAAACTCCAGAATTCTCAAGTCTTCCAAAGAATTATGCATAAAACTCTTCATTCGAACTGAATATTCTTGCATCAAATTAAAAACACGTTTTTGAAATAAAGACCAACAAGGATTCTTCTTTTCATACACTTTTTTGTTTCTAGTGAACCATAATTCTGAACGCACAACCAAATTCACTACCAACCACAAATCCTTAACAATACCATTATGATTTTTTGCCTCATGGTAAGAAGTAATAATATCATAATGAGGTTTAATTTTGAAAATACCTTCAATCCACTCCCAAGATCTTTGCACAAAATTACAGCTCCAAAGAATATGTTGGAGAGACTCCTCCTCAATCTGACACACACTACATTTAGATGCAAGTTGAATTTAAATCTGCTGCGTACCTTATCAAGAGTTGCACACGCACCACGAATAAACTTCCAGTTCTGAGCCGCCAATGAAGGATGCACCACCCTCTTCCATAACACCCCGCCTCCCTCAAAATAGGATATTTCTTCCTAATCAACTCCCTGTGCCTTGACAGAAAATTTACCTTGTAAATCAGGCATCCAAATACGCCTATCCACTCCCATATGAATTTTTGGTAAATTGTTGCACCACACCAGCACTTAAAAGGAGCTGCAAATGAACTCCTTGAATCTGCCAATCACCTTGCACAATAATATCACAACACGAGCTGATCTGTCTAAATCCGTGCGATTTAAAACACTAGCTAAGGTTGTATTTCCATACCAAATATCAAAGAATAAAGAAGTATCCCTACCGTCACCAATAAAACACTTCGTGTTATTCACCATCTCCTTATGAACCCAACGAAGACCAGGAAGAATAGAAGATTTCACCCCGCCATCTTAATACGACCATCCCTACAAGTGAATTTGGCTTCCAAAAACCGAGCCCACCTCTTACGAGAAGATTTTATATACCACCACAATTTCATCAGCAAAGCTTTATTCATAGTCCTTAGGCTAGTGATCCCAAGACCACCTTCCTTTAAAGGACTACAAATCTTATCAAAACCTACTACAAAAGCTCTAGAAAGTTAGAATCACCCGACCACAGAAAATTACGAATCACACGCTCACATTGAAGAGTGAATTTTACCGGCCATTTGTACACAGCCATGTTATGAATGGAATACTCGAAAGAACATTCTTAACAAGCACAACCTATCTTGAAAAGATAACATCTTACCTTTCAGAACCGAAAGTTGATCCCTCAACTTATCAACAACGTTGCTGATGTGACTATACTTACCACTCCCGGCATCACCTTAACTCCCAAATACCTATCAGGAAAGTTAGAAATTGCCATACCCAAGAAGTGCAATGGTCTGGCGCCTACTCAAAGTCCCACCACCAAAGTAAATCTTGCTCTTCTCCCTACAAACCCTCTGACCTGAGGCTTGCTGGTAATTCTCCAAAAGTTTCACCAATTCTTCACACTCTTCATATTTCCCTTGAAAAAATCATAATATCATCAGCAAAAATAAATGAGTTGGAGCAATACCCTTACGCTTTACCATATAAGACATATCCTTATTCTGAAAGAGTTTAGTGATGTTGCGGCTAAGCACATCCTCAATCAAAACAAAAATAAGAGGAGAAAGAGGATCCCCCTGCCGTAAACCCCTATTAATCTTGAAGTAACCCTCCGGACTACCATTAAGAAGAATAGAAATACGCGCCGAATCCAGAATTTTCCAAATCCAAGAGCACCAATCTTCAGAAAAACCATACCTTCTAAAAACTTCAAGAACAAAAGACCAGCTCACGTATCAAAAGCCTGAGAGATATCAAGCTTCAAACCCAAATTACCGTCCTTCCTTTTGATGTGCAATTCATTCACCATCTCAGAAGCTAAACTAATATTCTCATGGATATTCCTTCCCTTCATGAAAGCCACTTGCTCTTCAGACACCAACTTACCCAACACACTACCAAGCCTCGTAGCCAAGATTTTAGTAAAAATCTTAAAAAGAAATTACTTAAACCAATCGGCCTAAAGTTCTTCAAACTAGCAGCTCCCCTAACCTTTGCAAGCAAAAGAATAAGACTAGAATTAACCCCATTAGGAATGGTTTTAGAAGACCAGCAATAAGTAACCGCTAAAATCAGATCCCTATGAATAATCTCCCAACAATGTCTATAAAAACACCCCGAGAAACCATCGGACCAGGCGCACTATCAGCTCCCAAATCAAAAACCGCCTGTTTAATCTCATCACAAGTAGGAATAGCATCCAACATATGCGACTCTTCCACAGTAATAATCATGATCATAATCAAAAAGAGTTTCACTTACCTGACTATCCTCACCATTGAATTTAGCCTGATAATAAGAAACCACATGAGCACTAAGATGAACCGGCTCGGTAATAGTACTCCCATCTTCAGAAACAAGCTCCGAGATTGTATTAGCACTTCTACGAAATTTAATAGAGTTGTGAAAGAAAGAAGTGTTACTAGAACCCTCCAACAACCACTTATTTCTAGATTTTTGCTTTAACATTATATTCTGCTGCCTTTGAATATCTTGAACCTCAACAAGAGCATCCTTCATTTTATTAAGTTTAGAAACATCAAAAGGATCATCATCTGAATTTCTACTAGCTACCTCAAACTTAAGAATTGCTTGCTTTAATCTAGCATTGACATTGCCAAAAACATATTGATTCCAAACCTTGATAGCCTCCTTCAACCGCTTCAATTTGAAAGGAAAGATAAAACCATGATTACCATACACCGGCGCCATCCAAGATAACTCCACAATCTTCAAAAAATCCGGATGAGAAAACCACATCTTCTGAATACGAAAAGGAGCACGTCTAGGCTGTGGGTCACAAAAAGGAAAACCAATAAGAGTCGAATGATCAGAAACTTCCCTAGGAAGAGATTTACACCGCCAATTCGAAAACTTAGACAACCAAGGTTCATTAATAATAGCACGATCCAACTTACTAATAATTCTACCAACACCGGCCTGACCATTGGTCCAAGTAAACTTAGACCCCAACGAATCAGCTTCAAACAAGTTATTATCCTCCATCCAATCAGAAAACTCATTAATACAAGAGATACGAGTTACCCTACCCCCTTTCTTTTCATCTTGACGAAGAACACAATTGAAATCACCCATAACCAACCAAGGAGTAGTTGCGTCAACAACAACAAGTTGACTCCAAAGCCTCCTTCAAAATAATTGAATATAACTAGCATGAACAAAAGAGATAAAAAACCCCTCAGTTTTAACCGTAATGGCCTGCCTAGACATATTAATCACCACCGGCTCCTCAATACAATCATCCCAAAGAATCCACAAATTACCCAAAGAACTAGAAGTAGAATTATGAATTGCCTTCTTATTATAACCAGCCAAATTTAACCTTATCATAGCACTGTCAGTGTAACGAATCTTAGGCTCAGAAATACAAAGTAAAACCGGCTTGAACTCATGCACCAACTGACGCAACTTATTACCCGCTTCCACCTTCGCCACCCCATTAATATTCCAATAGAAAACTCTCATCAGGAAACACTCTTCTTATATTTATGAATAGCTTGTGGAATCTTGCTAGGAATCCTACTTTCTAAAACAGGTGAGAAACCCTTTCTAACTCGGTTTCCCAAAGCATTCACTTCAGAATCCGAATCTGATTTGGAATCATTAAAACGTTGCTGAGAAGAACTAGAACTTGTAAGCAAAACCCGGCCTGGTTTCCTACTTTTCTTTGGCATATCCACTGGTATTTCCGCCCACTTAACACCCTTAACACCTGATGAAGCTTTCTCAGGCATCAAATCTTCATCCGAACTACCTCCAGAAGAGTTTTCAGCAGCATCCGAACTCCCTCCAAAAGAGTGTTCAGCATCATCATTATCAACACCCAACTCATCATTCAAGACATTGAACTTATTAGGAGAAATCATGATAGAAGCTTCAGCAAAAGCTCTGTAGCTTGATGTATCCTCAATATTATCAACCACCATGTCTTGTAATGACTTATTAACAGCCTCAACCGGCGTAGAAGAAGAACTAGCCTCATTCCTATCACTAGAGTGATTAGTTCTTGCCAATTCACCACTCTTAGCTGACTTAGATGAGGTTGCAATTTCAACCATTGACAACCCACTAGCCAAACCCTTTTTCAATGCTAACGCCCTCTTAGCCTTCTCAAAAGCTTCAGAAGCTGCATGTAAATTGGCTTCAGAAAACGCTAATTCATTCTCTATCTAAATAGTTTGCTCCAAACCAACATCACTCTCCACTAAACCAGCTTCAACCACCCCATTCACCACAGCTCCACCATGCCCTACAGCAAGAGCATCATCCACATTATCACCAGCACCGGTAACAACCTCGTTAACCACAACATCACCAACGTTCACAACACCTACAGCAGCGCCAACACCTACATCAACAGCGTTTGTACTCTCACCAGCCTTGGTTGCATCCTCTCCAGCACCTCCCTTACAGTTTCTCCTATTACGCACATTCTGCCACTCCCCTTTCGCATCAGCCTTAGACGATTTATCATCATTCTTTGGTTGTCTTCTACATTCATCATCATTATGACCAATTATGCAGCACTTCATACAGAATTTAGGTGATTTTGGAATATCCAAATATTGCCAAAACGTCCTCCCCCCAGCTGTTATCTTAATTCTACTTGGAATATGTTTAGCAAAATCCACATCTACCAAAACTGAGGCAAAGTTTCCATACTCCAGATTTAGGGTTCTTTGATCAACAACAATTGGAGTCCCTAAAACTTTTCCCATTGATAACAAGTTATTCTCAGTCCATAGTTCTGCATGTAAACCAGGAAAGTGAACCCATACGTTTGCATGGGAAGTTTTTTGACGATCAGGATCAAAACCTGGGTACCAATCCATTAACTTGAGTTCATGTTGTTGAAAAAACCACTTTGTACGTCTGATTCTCTCTTTAGTTTCCTCATCTTGTAGCATAATAACAAAGAAACCTTTTCACATAGTCATAAACCTAACAGTATTAGGATTAATCTGCCATTGAGAGATTAAAATTGTTTTTACATCAAAGAACTTCAGTCCCGTGAAGTTTAACCTTGCAATGAAGCTGTGTTGAAAGGGTTTACAACCCTCTTCATAGAAGTCCGTAGGTATAACAAGGGATGGCTCTCCATCAATCAGAGTAGGATTAGGTAAGCTAGTAATATCAACTCCTGTTGGCTTTAGGGTTTGTTTTGCCTTTACCTTGTCCGCAAAGGATTGGTGTTGCTGAATCCGTGATGAACTATGAGTATCCTCTACCATATTGAATCCAAAGTGAATGAAACTTACGTGAAAAAAACACCCTAAACCCTAGTGTTTTCGCCAGAGTTTCTCTTTCCTCTCATTTTCTGTTTAAACCCTCCAAGTTTTACTAGACGTAAACCCTCCAAGTTTTACCATGGTGGGAATAGTGGTTGGGAACGCCAAACTTTTCAAGGTTATGGTTCATACCATGGTGAGCCCAATCACTATCCTCACAACCATCAGTCATACGAGAAAAATTCTGCTAATTCCTCTTTAGTTGAGTCGACACGTAAGTTAGCTGAGACAGCACGTAAGTTCGCTGAAATGAATAACTTAGTTATGGACGAAAATAATGCAATGAGTGAACTTTCTTTACCTGATTTTCTAGATTACGTCAGGAATTCATGTGAGTCGGCCCAAAAGCTTTTGTTAGAGACCCAGAATAGAACTTCTCTAAAAGATCTAAATTTCCAAAATAGTGTTTCCAATTTTACCCTTGATGTAAATAGTGAATATTTGCCTAATCTAGAGGACGAGGTTAGAATAAAAGACACTACTTATTTAGATAAGGTTCAATCATCTTCGTACTATGATAATGAGGATAGCAGTAATAAAGAATCTGAAATATGTAGGCATAGTGATCAGGAGTCTAGTAATCCAATTGAGCTGTATAGTGATTATATTATTTCTAGTTCAAATCCAAATAATTTTTATGATTATTCACCTATTCAAAAGGACGAGGATTTGATTAGGGATACCACCGTTTTAGACGATGTAGTTTTTCCTTTTGATTACGAAGCCGATAGTGGTTTAGAGGAACGGGTTCATTTCGAAAATACTGTTTTAGAGTCTAGCGACTTAGAAACAATAGTCTTGAAAGAAGAAGATAGACCCGTAGAGATGAATAAAGATGCACTACCTGATAATAACTTAGAAGAATCTCTTGAATATTTTAAGGACTCTGAAGACACGGAAATTCAAGAAATAATTAGAGGTCTATCTAGAGACACTGAAAACTCTAAGTTTGGGGGTGATTATCACTTTCCTAGTGCCTTACCTTTAACTCTCAGAAAGTCCCCACACTTAGGACTTGATATCTCTACCTCGACCATTTTGCAAGATTACCTTCATACTCGTTTTCCCGAACCTAATGATGTCCAGGAAGAAGTTCAGTCGTTAGAAACCCATCCTCTGGTTGATGTGGTTTGCCCAGGCTATGATACCCAGATTGACTTTGTTTTCCCACCAAATAGTTTTCTTCCAAATATGGGAACGTTTATATTTCAAATGTGTCGAATATTAAGTTGTGAGACTAAACCTAAATGCTTTAGGAAATTAGAATCGACACATTTGCTTAAGAATGACCACTACTCTCATTTTGGTCAATATTGTAAGTCAAATCTTATTGACTTAGAGGATCCTCAGTTATTTAGGTTATTATTGTGCGCTTCTAAGGTCATATTTGAGTTTTTCCAGACTCTAGGACCTAATGATTCGGATCCCACCTATGAAGAAACGCAGCCAATGAAAATTTTCTATTTAGACCCTTTCATAGAACCTGAACCTGAACCACAATTAAATATAAATTTCTTAATCAGGAAACTAAGTCAGGGCATGCTAGTCTTGTTCACTTTCTTGGTTAATTGCAGTTTCCTTTGGTCAACTCTATTTAGATTTGAAGACCCACAGTTATTTCGACTGTTACTTTATGGTTCGAGTTGACTAATCCTTTCCTAAGTCTGGCTGAAGACTTTGAACTTAGCACTTCTTGGGAGGTATCCCATGCTCATGCAATACGGTAATATCTTTCCTTAACTCTTTCGCTTCAAATGGTAACAGTTTCTCCTTGTTCATGCTTTTAGTTTCATCTTTAGAACATTGAGGACAATGTTAGATTTAAGTTTTTGGGTATGGGAGAAACTTTTTAGTTGCAATTATTAAACTCCAGAGCCTAGAAATTTGTGCGTATTTAGGATCGCACTAACCAATCTAAGTGGATCGAAGCATTTTGGTTGTAGGAGTTGAGGAACCAATCTGAATAGATGGAAACATCTAAAGAGTCTATTCATAAAAGCACAGAGCTCAGGTGTTAGAAATAACATGATAGTTTCACCATATTTCGTTGAGTCCTTTTCACTTCTATTTTTATTTTTTTCATTTTAAACTATGTTTCTCTAAGTGATTAGGTGGGGCACACGATTCAAGTTGTTACCACTGCTAGGGTGAATTATAGTGATTGAGTTACTATATATAAAAAGAAAAAAAAAAAGTTAAGACCGGACCAGTTAGACCAATCGGAATAAGTATTAACACTTGGATAGCAATATGCGTGTGTTCTCCCTGTTTCCGTCGCCTAAGCAAGCGTGGAATGCAGGACCCGTGGGAACTATCGTGTAATCTGCTGACAAGAAGCATGCGCTTGGATCAAAAAGATCTATTCATGCCGTTAAGTTAAAAAAAAATGGTTATTGTTCTGTGTAGTCGACTGCTGGTTCCCTTGTATTTGCCAGTTTGTTGATCTAGATTTAAGTTATTGACCGTTGGTTCCCTTGTATATGCCAGCAGTGTTGATATTAGTCAGACCGGTATCTCAGTCCATTAGGATAGGTTCATTTTAGCAGTGGCCTTCAGACAGATATGTGAAACATTGATCATTTGTTCAACTTCAACACCATCTATGTTTTTCTATATCCATCTCTTAATCTTTCCATGTGATTAGTTTGACTCCGAATATGGTGTCCATAGTGCAACTATCTGATTTTAGAGCTCTGTCACTTTATATGAATTTTAGTATGCTTGAGTGTAAGTCGTGTACAACAATTGGAATTTCGCATCAGGGTACTTCCTCCTGTAGTCAGTGATTGTAAGCCAACCAAGGATATTCTTTAGTGCCTTCCAAGGTTCGTTGTAGATAGCTAGGGTCTGAAGTAAAGGTTTTGCGGATACACCTCTGGTAAACCCTCCGGAGACAACACTCCGCCACTAGGGCCACCTAGTGGTTTAACGGCTTGCTGCACGTGCTAAGTGTAGTCATTTTACTTTTTAGATTAGATTTGCTCGAGGACTAGCAAATAATAAGTTTGGGGGTATTTGATAGACACATTTTTGTGTCTAATTTGTCCTCAATGTCCGTATTGTTGGAACTCTATTTTTGTACTAATATTGTGTTTTTATGTATTTTTAGGAAATAAACATTTTTGGAAAGATCTGCTCGAAAAATTATGCGGGCATCCCCGGAGGACGTTTGTTATTTGGACTCTCATTTTGGTTAAGGGGAAACCCAATTACTAAGGGGCACCTCAGTTGGGCATTTGCTATTTACACTCCACAAACGATTAGGGGCACTTCATCTCTTTAAATTCAAAAACTTTTTTTGGCGGGAAATGAAGTTCTCAACTGTTAGAGTTTCAATCAACAAAATGAAGATGTTTTAGGGAGATTCAATGGCTCAAACTTGGTAGGAAGATGTGATATGGCATGAGGAACACATTATGGGCAGTGGGTTCGATCAGAAGTGGCTGGAAAATGCGTGATGATCCTTGAGCCAAAAACAGAGCACTGCACTGTAACACGAGCAAAAATGGAGTTCTTGTGTGCATGGAAGAGTCCTACTAGCGTTGGAAGAGTGTTGAGGCGTTGAGAAGACATTTGGGAGCGTGCAGGATCAAATTTAACGTGTGCATGGGATTAAAAATGGAAATTTTCGTTATTATTGGCAGCCGAGAATATTTGGATAAAATGGAGAATATATGCAATCAATGGTCGGATTTTTGGCTCCAATTCACTATGAATACAAGGCAAAACAGTTTGCGAAAGGGATGAAGAGTTTGGGGTCGAGACAGAGCCGAGAGGAACGAGAAAGAAAAAGTTTCAGAGCTTGTCTCTGCTGCTGCCATTAAAGGAGAACACGAAGAACAAAGCACCAACAGAGACAGTCGTTTAAGCTACAGTAACAACGACAACCATCTGTGGGTCATATATACTACAACACCTTTCGATTATCGTTCTTTGTAACGGTGTTTGCAACAATTAAAAACGTTGCAAACACCCGATTTTCATTATTTTCTCCTTTTCATCATTTGTACACCTCCTTTGAGCAATTAAATCAACTTTTGAGCGTGTTTCCAATATGAGGAGCTAGAACCCATCACTGGGACAACGGAGGAAGCAACTTTTCATGATTGTGGTAAATGATTAATTCTTTATATGACTTTTTGCATAGATTTAATTGTTTAATGATTTCTATTAATTATTTGTTATTTTGTCTGATGTCGCATGCTTAGTTTAAATTACTTTTGATGCGTCATGCTTACGACTTACAGATAATGTTTTAAGAAATCTAGTTTTGGCAAAGAATTAGAGTCACAACTTCTTTTGTTTGAGCTATATTGTCTAGAGTTAATGACTGCGTCCTAGTGTCTCTTCATCCTGTTAATAAATTTTGTATAAAACCATTTATTTATTATTTAAAAAAAAAACTTTAATCTCTACAAGTCCTAGTGAACGACAACCCTTTTACTACACGGAAAATAATTAATCACACAGACACCAGAATTTTGTTAACGAGGAAACCGCAAATGCAGAAAAACCCCGGGACCTAGTCCAGATTGAACACACACTGTATTAAGCCGCTACAGACACTAGCCTACTCCAAATTAACTTCGGTCTGGACTGTAGTTGAACCCCAACCAATCTCAGACTGATCCAAGGTACAGTTATGCTCCTACGTCTCTGATCCCAGCAGGATACTACGCACTTGATTCCCTTAGCTGATCTCACCCACAACTAAGAGTTGCTACGTCCCAAAGTCGAAGACTTTAATAAACAAATCTGTATCACACAGACAAGTATACGGTAATAGATAAATCCTTCTCCCTCAAATATACCTACGAGTTTTGTTCCGTCTTTTGATAAATCAAGGTGAACAGGAACCAATTGATAAACCAGACTTATATCCCCGAAGAACAGCCTAGTATTATCGATCACCCCGCAATAATCTTAATCGACGCAGCGAAAAAAGATATCGTGGAATCACAAACAATGAGACGAAGTGTTTGTGATTACTTTTATATCTTGCCTATCGGAGATATCAGTCTCAAGCTAATTTACAATTGTACTCTTACGATAGAAACAGTAAGATCAGATCACACAACTACGATAAAGTAGTATTAGTCTGGCTTCACAATCCCAATGAAGTCTTTAAGTCGTTAACCTGGTTTAGAAGAAGAAACCAAAGGTTAAAGTAGAATCGACTCTAGCTTAGCAAAACTAGTATCACACAGAAGGTGTGGGGATTAGGTTTCCCAGTTGCTATAGTTCTCCCTTATATAGTCTTTCAAATCATGATATGCAATCAATGTTAGCTTGGTAACAAAGAATTCAATATTCACCGTTAGATGAAAACCTGATTCGATTCAAGCTAATATCTTTCAACCGTTAGATCGAAAACTAGCTTGTTACACACAAATGAATGCGCGTTTCTAGGCTTGTGTAACCGTACCCAAACTTGTACATTTGTTGGTTCAACAATAGTCAACCAAATGGTTAGCCATATGATCACTTTCATATCAACCATATTCTTCTTCACCATAACTAGTTCAAGTGACTCAAATGAACTAGTTAGAGAGTTGTTCAAATGCAAGGAAATCTTATGTAACTACACAAGACACAATTGAAGCAAAAATGATTTGATTCACTCGAATTGGTTCATGAACTATATAGCCATAGTTTGCAATTCGCATTCCTTAGTTTATATGAGAATAAGTTCACAATCATCGTTTTTAGATATAACCTACTCAAGTTCGCGGACTGGATTCGCGGACTTAAGTTCCCAGACGGAGTTCACAAACTCCAGCAGAATTTCTCGGGACGAGAACTTCCGCTAGTTCGCGGACTGAGTTCGTGGACTTGGCTCACGCCAACATGCCGGTTCTCTTGATTAACAAAGTTCGCAAACTTCGGTTCAAGGAATAAGGACTTATACATATATGTGTTTCCATAACAATGCTTATATCCTCCAATGGTTATATTATCTAAACTCTCATTTCAATCATTGAAACATTCTTAGAGGACGTTGATATTCTATAGTTGTTATTCATAAACTATTTTTCGCCAAAGTAAGCAATTTTAAAAGTGATTGAAACTTGTCATGACTTTCGTCACTAGGTAAAGATGTACTTGGCTAAAGCGAAAGCTTACCAACACATATTTCGAGAAATAGATAGGCGAGATAAACTCGGCTCGAAATAGCAAATGTGTATAATCTAAGTCTATATAGCAAAACGACTTTTGTCTCAAGATAGGAGATAAATAGACTTTTAAGTGATAGATAAGTTCAAGTCTCCACATACCTTTTAGTCGATGAAGATCCACCGGTTCCTTGGGTAGTCCTTCGTCTTGTATGATGATTGTCATGAAGTTCTTGAGCTCAACTACACTTTCTATCCTAGTCTGAGACCTTAGCTATAGTAGACTAGAAATCAAGACTTATAGTTTTGATCACTAAAATTGACAAACATGCTTGAGATAGCAACGCATGCGAGTTCGACCGAGCAATGCTCTAACAGATATCAAACAATAAAACAAGATATCTATAGTTTTTATTCCTCAAGCAATAAATCGGTTCTGTTTGCAAGGGAAACACTACTTGGGATCACATGTAGAATTCAAGCTTTCCCGAAAGCCTTTGACGGATTTTTCTGGATGGGCAAGACATATGTTAGGTTATAGCCGTGTAAGGAACATGCTGGATCGTGCACAGGTAACACGAGTTATTCAAGCAGCCGGAGAATTAATCATTCATCATGATTTTCGAGGTATGGTGTCTTTGCTTGCATGTTGGTGCATTTGTACTCATACTTTCATATGCGGATAGGGAGAATTCACCATCACTTTGGAAGATGTAGTCGCTTTATTGCATCTCCCGATTACTGGCAATTTCCCTGAAGAGCTCTCAGCAGAGGAGACTGTAATGTCTGATGTATTGAAAGCTACGATGCATGAATTCAACAAGTCACCCAAATTTTTTTATGCTCGATGGTTGAAGCATTGGTGGACGAGAGATTGAATTCCTGGAGAACCAGTTGATGGTGCATTAACCATTGCTGCCTTCTTATGTTTGTGGCTCTCCAGAGACGTTCTTGAGGATAGTGGACATTTGCTGAAGCCATTTGTGATTCCTTTTGCTATTAAAATGGATAAAGGTGAGAAACTTCCCATTGGTAGTCTGTTCTTGGGTTCACTATTTTCCAATTTAGACTCCTTAGTCGTAGACTTCAGCATTTCTGATGGCTTCATGAAAATTAAAGCATATGCTAATACAATGTTTCTCCAAGCCTTGATGTGGGAGCACCTTGACAATTATGCTCCAATTCCTCGTAGCGTCTTGCAAGGACCCAATGTTGATACTCGTTATGCTTTCCTTGAGAAAGATAATTCCAGGATTATGCGCTGGTATACAAAGCAGCCACAACACAAGATACGCCTCACCAGTGTTTTAGACAAAGAATCTGAGTTTAATTTTCGTCCCTGGGTGTCGGTTCCTCCTCTCTTCTCACAATTGACCACTTTCAATACTGCTGAAGAAAATGCCACGTTGAAATCTGGCACCAGTCTGAGTGATGGAGAGAAATCTTTTATATTGAGTTGAACTCCTGGTTACTTAGTGTCAGTAATGCACGGAAAATTCCAGGTGGAAGAATATAACATCGATAGAGCAGCTCGACAAATGGGTCTCGATCAGTGTACTCCAGGTTATCGGATGAATAAGCCATCAGTTGAGCATTTGAAGGCTCACTTAGATTGCATACACGTGGAAGGAAATGATTACATGTTCCCTTGTTTCGACCGAGCTACTAATGTAACTCCAGGTTATATAGACTTCTGGCATCAACAACTAGAGCTCTTGCATAAGTTTGTGATGGATGTTAAGTCTCCGGTACAAGAGTTTCCTCCTCCTGACATGATAGATGATGGACCAATATTGAAACATCTTTCTAGTGGTGATAAGAGAAAAATGCCTCCGTAATGTTCATAGGTAAGTATTCTCCTTATGATTTTGGTGAATGCATGATAACTACATCTTAATTATTTTATCGACCTTGATGTAGGATGGTCGTATTGTGAGATCTCGAACTCATGTAGACTTCCCAGAATTTCAAGACAGTCCCCAGGATGGATAAGGCAGAAGTAGGAACAATTATAGAATGATACCGAATAATGTGAAGTCTCCAGTCGCTTCTTTGGTGAGTTGTTAATATTTCTTCTACCATGACTTTTTCCTTGTCCACATAATTAGGATCACGAAACCAATATTTGTAATTATTCCATAATTTTTCTCCATCAAGTATTAGCGGTCTCTGTCTCCTTTTAATCAAACCAGAGTCCAGTAACGAAGATGAAGATGATGTGGATGTAAGTATTTCTTCGTATAATCAATCATGATACTTCTTGAAATAGATAATGATAATTGTTGTGATATATCCAGGAGAACATTGTCATGTAAGACCAACATGGACGTGTCGTTCATTCGTCTTCGAATGGTGGTGAGAAAGAGAACCTTCAAGAATTGGGACCGAATGGAGGTGATGGTGCTCCCAATGTTGATGCCGACCATATTAATCCTTCGAATGAATTGGAAATCCCTCAAGTAACTATCCATCTCATATTATCTTCATAGAAGTATAATATTTCTGATTTATGAACGAATGAATGGGAATCCATATGAATGAATGAGAATATTAAGTGAAATACGTCATCAGAAAATTTCAGAATTCAGCCCTTTAGCAAAAACACCATAAAATCTTCATCCGATGATTTTCGCGATCTACCCATGTATTCTTATGCCCAGGATATTTCCAATCTTTGTAAGAGAATCTTTTGGAGTTTTGAGCACGTTTAGGGGCCGAAATCAGTGAAACAGTGAACTTCCAGGAGACCTTTAAAAAAATTTCAGCTGGCATGTAGTCCAATGTTTTGGCCACAACTCTTTGCTCGTTTATCCAATTGATAAGAAATTTTGGTATGTTGTAGGAAATATCCATACGAAGAGAATGGCATATGGCTCAACCTTATATTCCTTACCAATTGCTCCCAGTTCGTCGTCTTATACAGGGCAGTAAATTTTTGTAAATTTTGTTATGTATTAATACAATTTTTGACTTATCAAAAAAAAAAGTAGTATAAAATCTCTTCAGACGAGCTTGTTGAAAAACGTGTTTTATGACTTCCACACTATTTGCTCCTGTCTTGGATGTATAGTAAATAACTTAGACGGTGTTAGTTCACTTACATGTTGTATTTTATGATTGCATTTGGTTTCCATGCTTTAATCTCATGTAATCTTCATATTAGGTGTTAAATGTCGAAGTTGAGAATAATCGAACCAATGATGATGATTTGAGAAATATGGTGAATCAAAATGGTGATGTTACCAGCTATGCACCTCAGGGTCATGAGAATGTTGCTACTGAAGTTGTTAAAGAGAATGGTGCTCAAGTCATCACCACTTTGGAGGTAAAAGAAACCGGACCCATAATGGAATATACTACTCCAACAATAGAAGAAACTGTTCCTACGACTGCTGAAGTTGATCCAATGATTGAGAACCGCATAATAGTACATGAATACCCTAATGCAGGGATTGTTTGTGATCCTCCATTTGGGGAGTCGCTCCCATATCACACATCAGTTGGTGGATTCAACATTCCCATAGGGTGTGCTGCCATGTATGAGAAATTGTGGAAAATATATGGTCACATTGTTGTCTCTAGGGACCCAAAATGCATTTTTTTTTTTTTGCTAGGTCAAAATGGTTTATTAAAGCAAAAAAACGTAATTACAAGAATTACAAAATGGGAGGTTCTAGACCTCCCCACCCCCATAAACCAAAGGGGAGAAAAAAAACTCTAAAAACTCATAAAATAAGTTCCTAAACATTAAAAATTAGCATAAAGAAGAGAAGTAGGAAATTAAAAACGTTTTCGTCGTCCAACTCTAAAATTCTTCTTCTTGGGAATGAGATCATCAATTATTTGAGTTAAATCATAGGGCTCCTTGTATTCATCTTCATAATCATCATAGCCATAATCCTCTTCATTTTCTTCTAAAGCATAATTACCACCTGGAACAAGCTTAATAGAAAATTGAGCTTTCTTCTTAGTTGACATTCTATCCATTTGCTCCCTTTTTTCCTTGAAATAATCTTGTCTAAAGGCTAGATCTCTAATGAATTTAGCACGCACTTCATCAATCTGAATAGTACTTGCTTCCTTTAATTCCTCCCTAGACAAAATATTACCCATATCAAAAACATTTTCCTCCAACCCTGCTTGAATATCCTTGTTATGCTCACGGCTTGGACTGTCCTCATTATACTTTGAATTCATAGCCATGATCTTGGCAGCTTGCTTGGCCACTTTTCTAGCTTGCTTCCTGGCTAGAATATCTGCATCAACTTCACCCCAATCTTTCGAACCCATACTACTGGCTCCTCCACCAAAACCTCACTAGAAACGTTAGCAAGGCCTAACTCAAATTCTAGGGCACCATACTTGTTATTTACCACTAATTCTGTTTGAAAAATCTCATCCACAGAAGTAGTTTCAAAAGATTTAAATTTAAAAGGAGTACCTTTGTTTGGAGAGCTCTTACTCTTTACTGTTTTCCAATCCTCTTTAGATGATCCTTGTTTAGAAATAGAAGCAGTCACGGCCTGAAGATCAGTTTGCTTGGACTTACTCTTGGTCATAGATTCAGGCTTTGAAGAAGTATCCAAATCAGCCACGGCCTGAATATGAGTTGATGTTGTTTGCTTGGATACGGGAAAATCTGTACGATCAGCAAACTCCA
The DNA here is from genome assembly GCF_003573695.1 of Papaver somniferum. Taxonomy (NCBI): domain Eukaryota; kingdom Viridiplantae; phylum Streptophyta; class Magnoliopsida; order Ranunculales; family Papaveraceae; genus Papaver; species Papaver somniferum. Next base: position 107,399,905 of record NC_039358.1, read on the forward strand.
AATCCTCCACTTGAGTTTGCTTAGACACTGACATATTTTCAGACTTGTTCACTGACACGGAATTTCCAGATTTAGAACTAAACATGTTTCCTGCCATATTAGGATTTACGGATATTCCTTCCAAATCCACAACTGACGTGCCTTCCAAATTTTGCTTAGACACGGAATTGTGTTCAGAGTTTTGGTTTGGCACTGGAGCTGTATCATTCTTAGTCCCAGACAATGAATCCAAACTCCCAGAACTTGCAACTTTACGTATAACAACGTCTGCTTTTGATGCAATAGCATTCTTACACCTTATCAAATTGAGTTGTGCCTCACGATAAACAATAAAGGTTTATCTAGTTGCTCCTCCAACTTCTTAGCTTCAGCATTCTCATGAACTAGATCAATGATCTCCTTCCCAGCCTGATCAATAACCTCATTATCATTACCATTACTCACCATATTTCTTTGAACTTCTTTACTGACGTTATCTGCATGGTTTGCATGGGAAATAATATCGTCAGTTTGAGGTTTTTTAACTTGCCACCTTTTCTTGGTTTTTGGATTGCTATCTGCCGTATCATTCAAAACATGTTTCCCATCCATAACTGAATTCCCTAATATCTTACGAGCTGCCCGACAGTTCTCAAATTTATGACCCATAAATTTTCAATGAGAACAAAACTTAACATTATCCATATCTTGAACTTCCACATATTGCCAGAACTCCTTACCATTGGCTGTAAGATATATTCTTTTAGGAATCTCTTTTGCAAAATAAATGTCAATAAGAACAACAGCATAATTACCAACATCATGATCCAACGTTTTCTGGTCTATAGCAATTGGTTTACCAAGAATTTTTGCAATAGATAGAAGAACTTTTTTTGTCCATAATTCAATGTATAAGCCAGGGAAACTCACCCAAACGGTAGCATGAGACGTGGTTTGCTTTCACCATGCCATACACGCTCTTTATCTTCCGCAGAAATCAACTTGATGATGAAAAACCCCTTAGTCATAGGAACAAGCTTGCATATACCATCACCAAAACCCCATTGTCTTCCAAGCTTTTTTGGACCTCATTAAGTTTCAAACCTTTAAAGTTCAGTCTTCCAACGAGACTAAACTGGAAAATATCCCTCCCTTCTTTTGTTAGTTCTAAAGGTAAAACTAACGCTGGTTCTTCAAGGTATGAAGACGCTTCTGAAAGGGATAACAAATCAGAATCTGTTAACATATAGGGTTTTTCCCCTTGACTAAATCAGCAAACGTAGCCTTATGAACCCCTTTAGATTGCGTGGAAGAAACAGGGTTTTCCCCCATCCTAAATCACCAAAAGATGATCAAGGATGAAGGAAAAACGAGAAAAAGTTTCAAACCCTAGAAAAATCGCCTTTGGAGAGAAAAAGTCCCAACACCCTCTTAAATTTACCAGTTTTCCCCAAAATGCAGTTACTTCTTGACAACGTAAGTAGGAACTATCTTGCGTGTCATAAATAATATACGGACCATGGAGAGAAGTACTATTACTCATGATGTACTCTTTGATTGGGAGTACAACTTGAAGAAATATGAAGAACTCGGCTTTAACTTGTATCAACGTTCCAACAAAAATACTTGTATGCATCAAAAATTCCAAGTTCAACGGGGTAACTGCATTAAAAATGGACAAATTTTAGCAGATGGTGTTGCTACAGTTGGTGGCGAACTCGCTTTGGGAAAAAACGTATTAGTAGATTATATGCCATGGGAAGGCTACAATTTTGAAGACGCCATACTTATTAGTGAACTTCTAGTATATGGCGATGTTTATACTTCTTTTCATATACGAAAATATGAAATTCAGACTCATGTTACAAGCCTAGGCCCTGAAAGGATCACTAATGAAATACCGCATTTAGAAGCCCACTTACTCCGGAATTTAGATAGAAACGGAATTGTGATGCTGGGGTCTTGGGTAGAAACAGGTGATATTTTAGTAGGTAACTTAACGCCTCAGATGACGAAAGAATCATCATATGTCCCGGAAGATAGATTAGTACGGGCTATACTTGGCATTAAAGTATCCTCTGCAAAGGAAACTTGTCTAAAATTACCTATAGGTAGCAGAGGTCGAGTTATTGATGTGAGATGGATCCAGAAAAAGGGGGGTTCTAGTTATAATCCAGAAATGATTCGTGTATATATTTCACAGAAACGTGAAATAAAAATAGGGGATAAAGTTGCTGGAAGGCATGGGAATAAAGGTATCATTTCTAAAAAAATTCCTAGACAAGATATGTCGTATTTACAAGACGGAACGCCTGTTGATATGGTCTTCAATCCATTAGGAGTACCTTCACGAATGAATGTAGGACAGATATTTGAATGCTCGCTCGGGTTAGCGGGGGATCTGCTAGACAGGCATTATCGAATATCACCCTTTGATGAGAGATATGAGCAAGAGGCTTCTAAAAAACTCGTGCTTTCTGAATTATATGAAGCCAATAAGCAAACAGCGAATCCGTGGGTATTTGAACCCGAGTATCCGGGAAAAAGCAGAATATTTGATGGAAGAACGGGAGATCCTTTTGAACGACTCGTTATAATAGGAAAATCCTATATCCTAAAATTAATTCATCAAGTTGATGATAAAATTCATGGGCGTTCCAACGGGCATTATGCACTTGTTACACAACAACCCCTTAGGGGAAGGGCTAAGCAAGGGGGCCAACAGGTAGGAGAAATGGAAGTTTGGGCTTTAGAGGGGTTTGGCGTTGCTCACATTTTACAAGAGATGCTTACTTATAAATCTGATCATATTAGAGCTCGTCAGGAAGTACTTGGTACTACGATCATTGGAAGAACAATACCTAAACCTGAGGATGCTCCAGAATCCTTTCGATTGCTCGTTCGAGAACTACGATCTTTGGCTCTGGAATTGAATCATTTCCTTGTATCTGAGAAGAACTTCCAGATTCAAAGGAAGGAAGCTTGATCAGAATGAATCATAATTTTTCTTCTATGATCGACCCGTATAAACATCAACACCTTCGAATTGGATCAGTTTTTCCTGAACAAATAAGCGCTTGGGCCAAAAAAATACTACCCAACGGAGAGGTTGTTGGAGAGGAGACAAAACCTTATACTTTTCATTACAAAACCAATAAGCCGGAAAAAGATGGATTATTTTGTGAAAGAATTTTTGGGCCTATAAAAAGTGGAATTTGTGCCTGTGGAAACTATCGAGTAATCAGAGATGAAAAAGAAGACCCGAAATTTTGTGAACAATGCGGAGTCGAGTTTGTTGATTCTCGGATACGAAGATATCAAATGGGATACATCAAAATGGCATGCCCAGTAACTCATGTTTGGTACTTGAAACGTCTTCCTAGTTATATCGCGAATCTTTTAGATAAACCTCTTAAAGAATTAGAAGGCCTAGTATACTACGATCTGTGATTTGATTAAAATTATTATTTTACAGATTGGGACTAAGAAACTGTCATCCCATTCACTCCGATTGGGATGCCCTTACTCTGACATGTCTCGTGGTAGGCGTAACATGAAGCTCAGAATTATGGATGTATTTAATACTCCAAAAAAGGGAATTGATTTATGGTTGATTCCATAACAGAAAAATAGGAATTGCTAGTTGTACCTCGTGAAAAAGACTTCTTTCGTGGAATTAGCCATTCCATTTCTTTTAGAAAGAAATTATGTTATAGTAAGCAAATATTACATGGTTACAAGGGCCTATTCATCGCGTATAGGCTTTAAGGGCATCATGTCATAACCGTCGAGGTTAAGTAGGGGCCTAAAAGATCGAATGGAATGATACATAGACAAGTAAATCCCTTATGAGTTCCAAAGGTATTCTTCAAAAAGGGATTTGGCATTCGAAGGGAGGTAGACTACTCAATAATTTCACATTTCATTTCATTGAAATGTTGGTTGGTCCTGATTGGGAACTTGAGTAAGGAGTAGAACGTTGGGGGTTTTCTATAAAAAAAATTTAAACGAGAACCCCTTATTTGATGTAACTACTTGATCCGGATGAGAGGAAACCCTCGCATCCGATTTTTAAGGGGGGAAATCCTATACTATAAAGGAACCCCTATCCAAATTTTTCTTTTGCTAGGACCGTAGCTAAAAAACCTACTTTCTTACGATTACGAGGTTTGTTCGAATATGAAATCCAATCTTGGAAATACAGCATCCCGCTTTTTTTTACTACTCAAGGCTTCAATACATTTTGAAATAGAGAAATCTCTACTGGAGCAAGTGCTATCAGAGAACAATTAGCCGATCTGGATTTGTGACTTATTATAGATTGTTCATTGGTAGAATGGAAAGAATTAGGGGAAGAAGGTTTTTTTTTGATAAGTCAAAAAATTGTATTAAAGAAAAGAGTTATTTACAAGATAGTACATGAGAAAAGAGGTCACAGCAATCCCAAAAACTCAAAATACTATTTCAATCGAAAATAGGAAACATATGGGAACTCTATTGAGTTTAACAAATCAGGACGACCAACAAAAGTGAGTCTCACTCCATTATCTAATAAGCAACCAGTCTTCGCCATCTTGTCAGCTGCGAAATTGGCTTCACGGTACGTGTGCACAAAATTTATAGAATCAAACATGCCCTTTACATCATACCATCTATGTCTAGCAAACCAAGGAATAGTTACCCCTTCCAAAGATGTTATGACACTTGATGAATCAGTCCGCACTAGAACATCCCGGTATCCCCATTGAACTGCCCATTCTAAACCAATCAGAATGCTATACAACTCCGCCATATAATTGGAAATAATTCCAAGACCAACACACATCTCCCCAACCACTTCACAAGCAGAATTTCTCGCCACCACACCAGCTCCCGCCACCCTGGATTGCCTCTAGAGGCACCATCACAGCACAGCAAGAGCTGATTGTGCATAGGAGGTTGCCAAAAACACTCAACATGCTCTAACATATTCACCCTACGATATTTAACTCTGAAAAAAATTCAGAATCTCAAGATCTTCTACCTTGTTGAACATACATCCTGTCATTCTAGCCGAGTACTCATGAATGAGGTTAAATACACGTTTTTTGAAGAAAGTCCAGCAACGCTTCTTCTTTTCATAGACCATCTTATTCCTTTGGTACCACAGCTCCGATCGCAGCACCAAGATTGAGACTAACCACATGTCTTTAACCATTCTACTACGCCCTTTCGCTTCCTTGTTAGCAGCAAGCAAGTTATAATGAGGAATAATATGGAAAATACCTGCCAGCCATTGCCAAGCCGGATTCGCAGCACTACAGCTCCAAAGAACATGTTCCAAAGACTCCTCATCAATCTGGCATACACTGCACCTCGACGGAAGAGCTATCTTTAACCTGCTCTTTACTTTATCCAGAGTTGCACAAGCTCCCCTGACAAACTTCCAATTTTGCGCTGCCAAAGAAGGGTGCACAACACTCTTCCATAACATATTTGCTTCCTCCAGCACCGGATATCTCATCCTCACCAGCTCCCTTGCAGACTTAACAGAGAATAAACCTTTAAGGTCCGGCATCCATATCTTCCTATGACTTCCTGTGTGCCTCCTTGGCAAGATCTCCAGATCCACACCAGCACTGACGAGGTCGTGCATATGAACTCCTTCCAGCTGCCATTGATCCTGCACAATGATATCACTAACCCTTGCATTTGTGTGAAGGTCAGGTTGTTGCAAAACATCTGCCAAAGTTTCAGACCCATACCATACATCATAAAATAGTGAAGTTGCTCTACCGTCACCAATTAAAGATTTAGTATTGCGCATAACTCCAGTGTGCACCCAACGATCCCAGGAAGAATTGAAGATTTAACTCCAGCCAACTTCAGCCGACCATCTCTACAAGTGAATTTCGATTCCATAAATCTAGCCCATTTCTTCGTAGAATTTTTTGATAAGTCAAAATCGGTATTAATAGATAACAAAATTTACAAGAAATAGTATACAAGAAAAGAGGTTACACCAACCCCAAAAACTTGAAACTATTTGAACCGAAAATAAGCAACATTAGGATGTTCAACAGAAATTAAGAAAGGTGGTTTCCCATTGTAGTGAGCTCCCACTTATTACTCAATAAACAACCCCGCTTTGCCATTGCATCAGCTGAAAAATTCACCTCTCTAAAAGTGTGAATGAATCGTATAGACGTATAGTGTCTACAGATCATAATCCATCTATTCCTTGCAAACCAAGGAATTGAGTCATTCTTGAAAGCTTCAACAACTCCCATAGAATCAGACCGTATACAAATACAAGAAAAACCCCATTGCATTGCCCACTCCAAACCAACAATAATGCCGTAAAATTCTGCTAAATAATTCGTCGTGACTCCTAGCCCAATACTCATAGCACCAAGAACTGAACAATGCTCATCCCTAGCTACTACACCTGCACCCGCAACGCCTGGGTTACCTCTTGCCGCTCCATCAGCCTCAGGCGGTAACCAAAAACAAGCCACAGAATGATGCAACTTCACACTACGGTGCTGAACTCTAAAATAGTTCAGAAGAACAACATCATCAGCACTATTGTTCATATGACCCTTGAGCCGAATTGAATAATCTTGTATCAACTTCAGAACGCGCTTATGAAAGATACTCCAATTAGGCTTTTTATTCTCGAAAAAAGCCTTGTTCCGCAACTGCCATAGCTCCGACCTAAGAACAAGGTTGGCAATAAGCCACAGATCACGGACAATATGACTCCTTCCTTTTGCTGCTTTAAAAGAAACAATAAGGTTAGCATTAGGTTGTAACTTGAACACATCAGCTAGCCAATTCCAGGCTCTTGTAGCAAAGCAACACTCATATAACACATGAGTAAGAGTTTCCTCTTGAACACCACACAAGCAGCATTTGTTAGCAAGAGAGATCTTGAACCTGCGCCTAATAAGGTCATACGTAGCACAAGCTCCACGTAAGAATTTCCAGTTCTGAGCAGCAAGAACAGGATGAACTTCTTTTCTCCACAGAAGCTGCGTACCTTCTAACCGAGAATACTTCTGCCGAAGCAACTCAGTTGCAGACTTAACACTGAACTCACCCTTCAACTCCGGCATCCATACCCTAACATCAGCTCCACCCATAGGAATTGGCATCCTATTCAACTCTAGACCAGCAACAATCAAGTATTGCAAGTGAATTTCAGGAATATCCCAAAGGCCATCCTTTAAAATATAACTTACTCTAGATGTTGCATCAAGAGAATAATCATTTAGCACATCAGCAATACTAGTCTTATCAAACCAAATGTCATAATAAAGAGAAGTATCTCTACCATCACCAATTAAGACCTTAGTATTCTTTTCCACACAATTATACACACTCCTTAAACCAGGCAAAATAGAAGATTTAACCCCCGAATGCTTAATACAACCCTTACGATCAAATAATTTTTCCTTCAGGAAAAGAGCCCACTTCTTTGTAGAATTACGAATCTTCCACCAAAGTTTCATAATAAGAGCTTTGTTCATAGTGGCCATACGAGTTAGTCCGAGACCCCCCTCCTCAAAAGGGAAACAAATTTTATCAAAAGCCACTACCACTACACGATTAATGTTCGAATCACCAGACCAAATAAAGTTACGGATAACCCTCTCACATTGAAGAATAAACTTATGAGGCCACTTATAAATAGCCATATTATGAATGTAATAACTGGCAATAACTGATTTAACAAGAACAATGCGATCATGAAAAGATAATAACCTCCCTCTCCAACCAGCAAGCTGATTTTTAATCTTTTCAACAACATTGCTAATATGACGATATCGAACAATACCTGGCATAATTTGAACTCCCAAATAGCGGTCCGGAAAAGTAGCTACACTCATCCCCAAATAAGATGCAATATAATTACACCAACTCGAAGAACCACCACCATAATAAATCTTACTCTTTTGACGACAAACAGTCTGACCTGAAGCACGCTGATAACTTCCCAACAAGTCTACAAGATTATGAAGACTTTTGGAATTACCTTTACAAAAAATCATTATGTCATCAGCAAAGAAAAGGTGAGTAGGAGAAATACCACCTCTAGTTACCATGGGCGTCATCTTTCTATCACGAAAAAGCTTCGTAATATTTCTGCTAAGAACATCCTCAATCAAGACAAAAATCAAAAGGGATATGGGATCACCTTGGCGCAAACCTCTGTTAATTTTGAAGTAACCTTCCGGACTACCATTCAAAATGACAGAAATTCTAGCAGACTGCAAGATATTAAAAATCCTAGCACACTAATTTTCAGAAAAAACATACTTACGGAAAACTTCAAGCACAAAAGCCCAATTTACCGTGTCAAAAGCTTGAGAAATATCAAGTTTAAGGCCAATGTTGCCATCCTTGAGTTTATAATGCAAATCATTAACCATCTCCGACGCCAAGCTAATATTCTCATGAATATTTCTCCCTTTCATGAAGGAAACCTGTTCTTCAGACACAAGCTTATCCAAAACTGTACCAAGTCTAGTAGCTAGGATCTTAGTGAAAATTTTGAAGAAAAAATTACTAAGACCAATTGGTCTGAAATTTCGAAGAGTATTAGCACCCCTTACCTTAGCCAACAAGATGATAAAAGATGAATTAACACCATTTGGAATACTGCCCGCATTCCAACAATGAATAATGGCCTTGGTTAAATCATCATGAGTAATATCCCAACAATGACGATAGAAACAACCAGAGAAACCATCAGGCCCTGGGGCACTATCCGCACTCAGATCAAAAACAGCTTGCTTAATTTCTTCCGGAGAAGGAATCATATCCATGGCGTTTCTCTCCTCAACAGAAATTGAAGCATGCTCAAAATCAAATAAATCACCTTCTATCACCGGATCTTGGCCATTGAACTTATCTTCATAGAACTGAACTACATGATTACGTAGCTGCTCATAATTTGTCAAACAAGTCCCATTCAAATCAACAAGTTCCGAAATAGTATTAGAACTTTTTCTAATTCTAATACTATTATGAAAGAAACTGGAATTACTTGAACCCTCCACCAACCATTTGTTCCTAGACTTTTGCTTGAGCATAGTTAACTGTTGCAAACGAGTATCACCTAGAGTTTTCATAACATCCTTCATTGCATTAAGATTAGCAATATTACTAGGATCCTCATCTTAAATAAGAGCTGTTGTCTCAAAACGAAGTTGGCCTTGCTTCAAACGAGAATTCACATTACCAAAAATCCTCAGACTCCAATCCTTCACTGCAATCTTCAGCCGCTTCAATTTATAAGGAAAAATAAAATCAGGAGAACCATGAACAGCCAAAGTCCAACTCTCATTGACCATCCGAAGAAAATCCCCATGTAAAAACCACATCTTTTGAACACGAAAAGGAGCTTTACAAGGCCTAGGAACAGAAAAAGGATAACCAAGAAGAGTAGAATGGTCGAAAACTTCCCTAGGAAGAGCTTTACACCGCCAATTCTCAAATTTAAGCCAAGCCGCATTAGTAATTGCACGATCCAACTTACTAATAATATGACTAGTACCAGATTGCCTATTACACCAAGTGAATTTGCTGCCCAAGGAATCCGATTCAAAAAGATTATTGTCATCCATCCAATCACTGAAATCATGAATGACAGACGATCTTATTTCCAAGCCACCTTTCTTCTCATTCAAACGCAAAATACAATTAAAATCACCTATAACCAGCCAAGGTGTAATTGAATCTTGCATAACTAGTTGCTGCCAAAGCATGCGCCTAGTAGTTTGAATGTATCTAGCATGGACAAAAGAGATATACACACCATCAACCGCAATTGTAATAGCTTGTTTACTAAAATTAACTACAGAAACATGAAGCCCATCCTTATAACAAACCCAAAGACTTGCAATACCAGAATTAGCAGAATTATTAATAATAAACGAAGAATAACCTTCAGAAATTATCCTCCTCCCAAAATTTGCTGAGCACGCCACTTTTGGTTCAGCAAGACCAAAAACTTCAGGATGGAAATCTCTAATCAGCTCCCTAAGCTTAGAATGTGCTGTTGTACGCGCAACACCATTGATATTCCAAAAAGGAACCCGCATAATTAAACTCTGGGTTGGAGTTTATTATTTAGCTTCAATTGCTTAACCGAGTTTGAGGAGGATTTAGGAACTGATTCCTTACGAGCACGAATACCCAATGCCTCATCCGAGTCTGACAAGGAATCATGATCCTGATCAGTTAACGCATTCAATTTGTTTTGCATATCTATAATCTGCTGCCTCTTAGCTTGTTTTGTAAGCTCACCAAGTTTACTGAAAACCAAAACATCATTGCCATCCTTGTCAATTAGGATGTTAAACTTGTTGTTAGAGACAAATTCTGAAGTTTCTTCAAGCGCATTACACAAAGGTGTGGACGAGGATGTAATATCAATCCTAGCAGGAGGAGGAAGTTTAGTTCTTGCCAATTCAACATTCTCCCCCTGCCTTAGCATTCAAGCTTGAGGTACACAACGACCTAGCTTTACTAGCTAATACTGAATGCGTAAGAATGGCTTGCTTGTGTTTTTCAACCTCAGCAGATGCCATACGCAAAACAGCTTCAGATTGAGCTAAACTATCCTGCAACTGTTGTTCCAACTCAACAGTGTCACTGATGCACAAAACATTATCAGCCACATTATTTGAAGTACCTTCACTAACGTGAGTAATCTTTTCAGGCACAAAAGGAATAGACGGAGTTGCCTTTCCATTTTTCTTTCGCCTAGCTTCTTTCCATTTTGTACCAGCATTGTTCTCATGATGCTATTGCTTGTTAACTAATACAACAGCCTGTTGCGAATCAGCGCCACTTGCGGAGCTTTGACAGCTTCACCTCTTGTTTTCTTTCTACAATCCCCATCTGAATGCCCAATAATGCTGCACTTAGAACAGAATTTAGGTCTTTTAAGGATCTCAAAAGGTTGACAAAACTCACGTTCTCCCATAGTGACATTAATATCATCAGATTTGAGCTCAGCAAAATCAATATCAATGAGGACCGAAGCAAAGTGTCCATACTCATGTGCCAACGTTCATTTATCAACCACAATAGGAGATCCTAGAGTTTTCCCCATTTCCAGTAACGTTTTTTCAATCCAGAATTCCATTGGAAGCCCAGGAAACTTGACCCAAGCTGTGGAACGTGAAGATCTTTGTTTGTCAGCATCAAAACTAGGAAACCATTCCATGAGATTTAGTTTCTGTTGAGCAACAACCCATTGTTCATCCTGTAAAATCTTCACTTTATCCTCCTGCGACAATAACTTGATGATGAAGAAACCTCTATTCAACGGAACAAAGCGAACCCGGCCTTCACCCAGCTGCCATTGAAGTTCTAGTTTTTTTTTCACGTCAGAAAAGTTAAGTTCTTTGAAGTCTAACCTTCCAATAAGACTAAACTTCCGTAACGCACATCCTTCCAGATATAACTCATTAGGAATCTCAATAGAAGGTTTTCCATCTTTCAAAGTAGGGTTTGGCAGAGAAGAAAGATCCACGGAAGTTTTAGGAAGCTCTTCATTTCTTCGTAGAAGCTTTAATACTTCACCACAACTTCATAATCAGTGCCTTGTTCATGTTGCTTAGGCTAGTAATCCCAAGACCCCCTTCCCGCACCGGACTGCAGATCTTGTCATAACCAACCACAAAAGCTCTAGCCAAGTTTGAATCTCCCGACCAAAGGAAATTACGAATCACACGTTCACATTGTTTAACAAATATAACAGGACATTTATACACAGCCATGTTATGAATCACATAACTTGAAAGGACAGTTTTAACAAGTACCACACGATCCTGAAAGGAAAGCATCTTACCTTTGTAAACCGAAAGCTGGTCCTTCAGTTTATCCACCACGTTACTGATATGTCTATACTTCACCACTCCAGGCATCACCTTAACCCCCAAATATCTATCCGGGAAATAAGTCACTCCCATGCCTAAGAAGTCTACATTAGACTGTCTCCTATGCAAAGACCCACCTCCAAAATAAATTTTGCTCTTCTCCCTGCAAACTCGCTGACCAGAAGCTTGTTGATAATCACCCAGGAGCTTCACTAAGTTTGTTAGACTCATCATATTACCCTTGCAAAAGGTCATAATATCATCAGCAAAAAACAAATGAGTTGGAGCAATACCATTACGCTTCACCATATGAGTCATACTCTTGTTTTGAAAGAGTTTAGTAATGTTCCTACTTAGAACGTCCTCTATCAAAACAAAGATAAGAGGATAAAGCGGATCCCCTTGACGCAAACCTCTATTAATCTTGAAAAAACCCTCCGGACTCCCATTAAGAAGAATAGAAATCCTGGCAGACTTCAGAATATTGTGAATCCAAGTACACCAATCCTCTGAGAAACCATATCTACGAAACACCTCCAAGACAAAAGGCCAACTTACTGTATCAAAAGCTTGATAAATATCAAGTTTGAGACCTAAGTTGCCATCCTTTCTTTTAATGTGCAGCTCATTAACCAATTCAGACGCCAAACTAATATTTTCATGAATATTTCTCCCCTTCATAAAAGCCACTTGTTCCTCCGAAACCAAATTATCTAAGACTTTTCCAAGTCTGGTTGCTAAAATTTTGGTAAAAATTTTGAAGAAAAAATTACTTAGACCAATTGGTCTATATTTCTTCAGGCTATCCGCACCTCTTACCTTAGCAAGAAAAATAATGAGACTAGAATTAGCCCCATTAGGAATAGTTTTGTTGTTCCAGCAAAAAATAATAGCCTTAGCTAGGTCTTGATGAATTAAATCCCAACAATGTCTATAAAAACACCCCGAGAAACCATCCGGACCTGGAGCACTATCCGCACCCAAATCAAATACCGCCACCTTAATTTCCTCCAAATAAGGAATAGAATCCAACATATGTCTTTCCTCAAGAGAAATAGAATTATGTTCATACTCAAACAAACTATCCTCAATCTGCGTATCTACTCCATTAAATTTACTCTCATAATAAGAAACAACATGGTCTCTTAATTGGTCCGGATCAATGATAAGGGACCCATCATCTGTCACCAACTCCAAAATTGTATTGACACTTCTACGAGTATTAATAGTACTATGGAAATATGAAGTATTGCTAGAACCCTCCAAGATTCATTTGTTGCGAGATTTTTGCTTCAACATAATATGCTGCTGCATACGCACCTCCTGAACAACCACAAGCGCATCCTTCATCTCATTCTGCTTAGAAATGTCAAAAGGGTCCTCATCCGAATTCCTACTAGCCACTTCAAACTTCAATTGAGCATGTTTGAGTATTGCGTTCACATTACCAAACACCTGTTGATTCCACAACTTCATAGCTACCTTCAATCTCTTTAGCTTGAAAGGAAAAATAAAATCTGGATTACCATACACCGGAGCATTCCAAGAAGTCTCAACCATTCTCAAAAAATCAGGATGCGTAAACCACATTTTCTGAATTCTGAAAGGAGCACGTCTCGGCCTAGAAGCAACAAAAGGATAACCAATAAGAGTCGAATGATCAGAAACTTCCCTAGGAAGAGCTTTACACCGCCAATTCGAAAATTTAGTTAACCAAGGTTCATTAATAATAGCACGATCCAACTTGCTAATAATTCTTCTACCCCCGATTGGCCATTAGTCCAAATGAACTTAGAACCCAAAGAATCTGCCTCAAAAAGACCATTCTCTTCCATCCAGTAACTAAATTCATTAATACTAGAAGTAAGAACATCTCTACCACACTTCTTCTCATCATTGCGAAGAACACAGTTAAAATCTCCAATTACCAACCAAGGAGTAGTAGAATCCACCACAGAAAGTTGACTCCATAATCTCCTTCTAAAAACTTGGATAAAACTAGCATGAACACAAGAAATAAAGACTCCTTCTGTCTTCACCGTAATAGCCTGCCTAGTCATATTTAACACCACTGGCTCTTCAATATCTTCACTCTAAAGAATCCAAAGATTACCAATAGAACTTGAAGTAGAATTATGAACTGCCTTCTTAACAAAACCAGCTAAATTGAGCCGTAACATAACACCATCTGAATAAGGGATTTTCGGCTCAGCAATACACATAAGAACCGGCTTAAACTCCTTAACTAACTCACGTAACTTCAAACCAGCCTCCACCTTCGACACTCCATTGACATTCCAAAAGAGAACTCGCATTAGGAAACTGGTTGCT